>NC_090651.1:352322478-352517646 GCF_040937935.1 Hyperolius riggenbachi | reverse complement strand
ATTTTTAGCGTGTTACAATCTATCAGAAAAATTGATTGCAATTCTTGAATTGAAAAGATATTGAAAACAATCGAATGGTTTGTGGCCAAAAAATAGCTGCAGAGGTCTCTAGTGCATAACTAAAAAAACCAAAGAGACCTAGAGACCTCTGCTGCTGCAGCTATATTTTGACTTTCTACATATATCTTGTTGATGCAGGAGGCTCCTCTCTATTGACAGTAGTGGGATTTTTGCATGAAGTGGTTTTCCCTTATTCCCTCATTAGGCCTAGTAGCAGCCAGCTGTCTCCAGATACGTGTAGCCCACCCCTCGCAGCGGGGCCTTGTATTTCGCCCTTTCAGCATTGAGTTGGAGTTATGCCCTCACATTCTCCTCTTGCGCTTTTCTGCGTACAAAGCTGTTGCTGGTTACCAGCCTGGCATCCAGTTGAGGAAGTAGAGCATCCGTTTATGCCAAGCCTCCACCCCCGCCTGCAGAAAGTAGTACCCACTCCACAGGATTCTGACCTACATTTGGCAGTGGCAAGGCAAAAGTTGGCAGCGTGCGACACATAGATTGCTTCACCCTGCAGGAGGGGTGGCAGCGGCGACACTTCAGCTCAGTGGCTCTACCAGCCTTGTGACTTAAAGAACGTTAACCAAGGATTGAACTTCATCCCAGTCAGTAGCGGATACCCTCTTTCCCATGAGAAATCTTTACCTTTCCTCAAATAGATCTGGGGCGTCTGTATGGCTGATCTTGTGCTGAAACCCCTCCCACAGTGTGATGTCATGACCCTGGTGCTGACAATATGCTGTCTGTGAACCTTGTTGCATTGTGGGAAATAACTGCTTTTTCCAGCTAGCAGTGTCTCCCTCTGTGCCTAGAACTCTCGGTAACGAACATTCCGTACAGATCACCTGACAGCACTATTGATGTCACCACCAGTGATGCATTTCATAATGTAAATCAGGGAGAGGAAGGTGTTTACAATGGACAAAAACTCACTAATCTATAAATGAATATTGCAAAAAATAAGCCCTTGTATTCATTGTTTTCACTACGATTCCTCTTTAAAGTGGGCTGAAACTCCATATTAACTGAATAAATCATCCAATAAGATTTTTAGCTTACCTATTGGCCATAGTACTATGGTAGGGATTGGATTGGGAGCCCC
This sequence comes from Hyperolius riggenbachi, assembly GCF_040937935.1. Classification (NCBI taxonomy): domain Eukaryota; kingdom Metazoa; phylum Chordata; class Amphibia; order Anura; family Hyperoliidae; genus Hyperolius; species Hyperolius riggenbachi. The sequence continues at coordinate 352,516,490 of NC_090651.1, read as the reverse complement.
CCTTGAGGGACAGTTAGTGACAAGACCATATACTCTGCACAGTGCTGCAGAAGATATTGGCACTATATAAAATACTTAAAGAGTAACTGTCAGGCTGCAGAAGCTAATTTAAACCTCTATTCTCCTGTGTTAAACAGTTTAGAAGGAAGCTCAAAAGCCATTAGTGAAGATAAACATTTCAGTTACCTTTGATGTGTGCTTATCTTAGTCTGTTATAGACCCATAAAGACGCAAGCCGCAGCTAAACTGCAAAGCATTCTGGGGGCTGCTAATGAGACGGTACAGGAGCTTCTAATCAGTCCATCGCGAAACACTGATAAATCTCGGGGCAGAGTTTCACTGCAGGAGTCAGCTATTGTTCCTAGCCACATGGCTCATTAATATTCACTGCACACCGTGTTGTTCAAGAACCAGCTTATCTGTGATCAGAAGCAGGCAGGACATGACGACACATTTGGCTTCACAAACATGGAGCCTGCCATGAGCTGTCAGGAGCATCTATCTCTGCATATACTATATACAAATTCTGTGAAATCCAAACGTGGACAGTGAAATGCATATGTAATGTAAGTACAGCCAATCTTTAGCTACTGATATATGTGTTTATTTTCTCTGAGACCCTATACCTAACAGCTCCTCTTTAAAGAAAACCTGAACTGAACATTAAAAGTCAAAATAACCATACACAAGTCATACTTACCTTTCATGTAGTCTACTCCTCAGTGTCTTTCTCCTGTCCCGCGTCCTGTTTGTTCACTGTGATCAAGGGAATTGTCCGTCCTCCATTTTGAAAATGGCCATTACCCATAACAGCTTTCTGGTCAGCACACAGTTAAACTGTAACATCGCCCACTTGAGCCATAGGGAAACATGGACATTACCTGGTACATCAGTTTTCTTCTCAGCTATAACTGACAGCAACAGATATTTTACTGACAGGAACTGAAAATATTGTCAGAACTGGAAGGGATTATTGTCAGAAGAAAATGGTGAGCTTCTGAAAGGAACTGATGGCAAGGTAACTATGCAATGTTCATTTGAAGTTACCTCATGTGTTTTAAATATTTTTACTCAGTACAGGTTCTCTTTAAGTGTGAAGGCTTACCTACACAATTTGTTCAAAACCTGTTGCCCCACATATTATACATGGAAGTGGCAAAATTGGCCAATAAAGATTAGATATGCCTTCGTATTGGACTGCTAAAAACTGACCATGGCTGATGTATTTAACACCTCGTCAATGACTTTGTGAGACACCTGTACATACTGGATCAGATATTATGGTTTTCGCTGGCAAGCATCGCTAGACTAGGTAGTGTAGTAAATGCCCCGCCCCCTTTAACTTACCAGGGAAGCTGTCGGATGTGGCCACCAGCTTGACCATGAGAAGGAAGGTCCATGCTCTGATCATTCTCCTGAGGTTGCAGATTCAGAACAGCTCCAGAACCCTGGGTAAAACCCTAGAACGAGGGAGAGAAGACAATGGAAGACCGGCAGACAACTCAATACATGCTATGATCTCACATAGGGGGCCAGAACTGTGTTCATACAGATTTGTGTAGCTTTTTATAGGATTTCCCTATCGCATATTCCATACAGCAGCTGGTTTTGTTATTTATAGCCTTTATATAATCTGTACCTACCAAATGTCGCTGACTTGGTACCGTGCCCAGATATGGTGAGGGCACAAACGCTTTTACAGAAGCTCAGTATAAAGAACAAAGGAAAATTGAGTTGAGATGCTGACCAAAAACTGCGAAACCTCTGGAGGACGCCGACGCTTTCAGCTTATGCCAACGTCCTTTATGCTGGGTGAAGATTATAAAAATAACACAACTGGGGAGGGGGGAGGAGGGGGTGTTCTAATTAAAGCGATTGGTGAATTCTTGAGTAAGATGCGGCCTTAGCTGATGCTGGGATCTGGGCGAGAACGGAGGTGAGGGCGTCCTAATGGCCGATACGGGGCCTGCTGACCTCTGAACTCAATCTCCGACCTACTAATACCTGGTCCGTTCCTAAGGGCCCTTTTACACTTACTACCAACGCATACTAACGCACACCAACTGATTAAGTGTAAATGGGGCCTAAAGAGGAAGATGCACAAATAACTGTGTTTATACCAGTTGAATACAAGTAAACTTAAACACACACACACACACACACACACACACACACACACACACACACACACACACACACACACACACACGCGATGGGGACTATAGTTCTTAACTAAAATCCATCCATAAATTGAAACACTGTGCTATCTCTATTTCTCTGTTCCATAGAGGAGGTCCTCTATGTCCACTGTCTCCAGTGTCACGACTTTTTCTGTTACGGTCTAGTTTATTGATGTGTGTGTTTCCCCAACCAACCACCTACACCTCTGCACTCGGCCGAACACCTATCAGCACCCATTCACTTGCCTATCCGCATCCAGCCCAATATATAATGTGATCAGTGATTTCCTGGTGGAGGCAGCAAAAATTCTAGGACCAGCCCTTCTGATTGGTCTTCAGCTGGTGGCACCTGGGAAGTAGTGTTAAAGTGCAATGAATGTATGTGCTCTGAGGGACAATTTTTAGACTGACTGTCCAAAGTTTGTCAGAACAATCAGTTGTATTAACATTTGGCTGTGGAGCAGATATTTTGACCTTAAAGGATACCTGAGGTGACATGTGACATGATAGATATGTGTATGTAAAGTGCCTAGCACACAAATAACTATGCTGTGTTCCTTTTTTTCTTTCTTTGCCTGAAAAAGTTAAATATCAGGTATGCAAGTGGCTGACTCAGTCCTGACTCAGACAGGAAGTGACTACAGTGTGACCCTCACTGATAAGAAATTCCAACTATAAAACACTTTCCTAGCAGAAAATGGCTTCTGAGAGCAAGAAAGAGATAAAAAGGGGGAATTTCTTATCAGTGAGGGTCACACTGTAGTCACTTCCTGTCTGAGTCAGGACTGAGTCAGCCACTTGCATACCTGATATTTAACTCTCTTAGGCAGAGAAAGAAAGGAACACAGCATAATTATTTGTGTGCTAGCCACTGTACATACCCATGTCTATCTCATGTCACATGTCGCTTCGGGTATCCTTTAAAGACAAATGTTTCAGGTAACTCATTTAATTACTAGCTGTACACGGGTTTTTAGTTTTCAAGAACTTTACTTCTTCAGGCATGATGTAGAATGGAGTTTCGAAATCTTGAATGACAAATATGTAGTCAATCATTAAAGGGGTTATCTGAATAACGTCCAGACAGCAAACAACTGCACAGGGAAAATTTGGGGTGCACCACGCGCCGCCATAGGCCTTAATGTGAAATACAGCTATAACGGCCCTCAGGCAGTAATTTGGGCACCATCAAAAGACTGAGCCCAAATTACTGTAAAAACAGGTAATTCGCCCACCAGCAGTAGCTGGCAGCTGAATTGCATCTTTCCCCAGAGTCCATGGCGGCCTGGAGGGGGGAATGGTAATTAACGCCGCCAGGACTTGTGCAGGAGCAAGGTGAGACTTTTTTGGCTTTGCCCTGCCCCCTAAATTTCCCAGCCCTGTTTTTGCATGAATGTCATTAAAGGGGTTACCTGAATCAACTTTGCTTGATACTTTTGATATCAAACTGCAACAAATCTAAAATTACAAGCTGCCATTAGCACAGTAATGGCATCTATAACATCAGTAAATGTTCATTAGGCCATCTGCGCCTACTTGAGTCTTAAATTACTGGTCTGGCTGTTCTATATCATGCAACCTTTTTTTATACCACAGTTCTATCCCATCCTCAAGCAGTAGACAGATGTGCCTAACTATGTGCCTGGCATCGTTCTTTGGTGCCCCTCTCCAGTAAGTGGAGACCAAGGCAATTGCCTAGTTTGCCTGTCTAAAACTGGTCATGTTTTACAGCACTGTGTAATGTGAAAGCCCTTCATGCTCTGCAAGGAACTGCCATGCTAAAACCACTTAAATAAAGCACAACATATCACAACACACAGCATAACACAAATATCCCAACAGGCAGATGTGCGCAATAAACGTTGGGACGCTATATGGTGTAGTGAGATATTAACTTATTCGGTTCATGATGCAATAAAACAAAAATACATAAAATTGCATCAGAGGACTGAACACAAACCTCCATAGTATAATTTATAAAAATAAGTATTGGTTTCCATGACCGCTTCCTCTGAGGTTCCTTCAACCATGCTTGTATAACATTTTGTAAGTCAAAGTGAAGACAAGTGGGTAAATGGCCTGGCAGGGGAACATGTGGGGACCATGAGATGTGAGGACCATGGCATGGGATCTGGGGTGGACCATGACTTGTGGGGACCTGTGAGAACCTGGGGGACCATATGTGAGGACCATGGCATGGGATCTGGGGTGGACCATGAGATGAGGGGACCATGACATGTGGGGACCTGTGAGTACCTGGGGGGACCATGATATGTGAGGACCATGGCATGGGATCTGGGGTGGACCATGACATGTGGGGACCTGTGAGAACCTGGGGGGACCATATGTGAGGACCATGGCATGGGATCTGGGGTGGACCATGACATGTGAGGACCTGTGAGAACCTGTGAACACCATGATATGTGAGGAGTTTGAAGACCTGGGGGGACCATGACCTGTCCACCAAGGATCTGTCTCCAGTTTAGGTCTACACTTTGAGATGATTCTGAGTTGATGAAAACCTGGTTCAACTTGGGAGATGGACAAGTCAAACGAAGCAGCAACTGCATTATATTGGTTAATTTCTAAGCTGCATGAAATTTGTATCAACTTTTTTTTTTTTTTTTTTTTCTATCTATTTTTTTTGGGAGGCACTACTAACTGGACAATTGATTTCCAATTGAGAGGCAGCCTGAAGTAAATACTCTTCAGTCAATGAGCCCCCATACAAAGTTCAGTGGAACGGCCAGGTCCTCAGAGCTACACAGGATATATGAAGTGTTGTATGGAATAGAATGTACTTCAGAAAGCCATCCTCCAGCAGACATGCTATACCGTCGCCAAGGTAACAGGCCAGATGCAAAGCGAAGATGAGGAGGCTTGTTGTGTACTTACCCTGCCAGTCTGCAGGTGAAGTAGCAGAGACCTATGAGGACGATGAAAGCTATGATGGAGCAGACCACTGCTGTGATGAGCATGTGGGTCTCGGGAGTCACTGCCATGGTGATATGGTCTCCCTCACCCTATAGTACTGCTGTAGTCCCCTGAAGACTCTGGAGTTATCGCTATGGCGACTCCAGCCTCTGTCAGCAGATCTCTGGATTAGCGTCAGGCTGATAAACATAATTCCTTTAATCACCAACAGCAGCGAGTGAGCTGCAAAGAGGAGCTCTCCTGACAGCGGGCGTGTTTGGAGGCTGCAATAATAGGGGGGGGGGGGGGGGCAAGGGGTCTTCTCTAAACAGCTTTCTAAATATTTAACATTAGACTGACTATGGTAGCATTAGATTGTGAGCTCCTCTGAGGACAGTCAGTGACGTGACTGTGTACTCTGTAAAGTGCTGCAGAAGATGTCAGTGCTATATAAATACATAATAATTAATTTTGTAGGACATTGGGCAATGACTCTGGTAGGATTAGATTGTGGGCTCCTCTGAGGACAGTCAGTGATAAGACTTATTTACTCTATAAAGTGTTAAAGATGTCAATGTTATATACGGTAAATATTTACTTGCATCTTTCTGAATAGTCTGTTCATAAACTTTAAGTCTCTTTGCAGAGACTGGTTTTTGTTTTAACATGAAATGGCCTCCTATGGCAATAAAAAAAGCAACTTCAAAGGGTAGGGCAGGATTCATAGACACTTTATAGGTACTGGTGGTGAGCCCTGCCACTGATGCGTGTCCTTGTGTCAACTTCTGTCATCAAGATCTGACTTGTCGCCCTCCCCCCAGGTGTTCTCATTCTTGCCCCCCCCCCCCCCCCTCCTCTTTCTGTCTCGATGAACCCCCACCTCCCAGGTGACTTCACCCTTCTCCATCCTATTACTGCCCTGATCTTGCATCATCCTCTGACTTGTCACATCTATCTTCCTGCGTTAAATGATCCCACCCACACCCAGATATGTTCTTAATGACAGATGTACACAGGTATTTGTTCTTCCAGTGAAAGTGAAGTTTGTGATTTCTGGGAAAGTGACTGAAGACAGCACTCAGCAAGCCTCCGTATTCTAAGTCTGACTGCACTACAGTCACGTAATTCGCTGATCTACTCTGCATGCTGGTTTAAAGTTCATGAATGGATCAGATGACGTTCGTTATGGAATTTTATTCATCTGATAAGCTACTATGATTCAAAAATAGCTGCAGTTTTCTGTTGGAGATAAGATCTTACCTACAATTCCATACACTTAAAAAAACAAACAGAAAACGCCCTGCGCTCACATCCACTAGAAGCATGCAACTTTTGGGATGGCAAATATCAATTATTTCTTGATCTACCTGACAGAATGGAAAATCTGGGTTGATCTGCTGCTGGCAGCAGATCGATGACCCATAGTTGTATCTAATGGTCCAATAATGCATTTAGATCGACTTCCAATAGATTTCATCCTGAAATCTATTGGAAATCTGTTCCTAGTGTGTGACACACATCAGATAGATTCCGGTCAGATTCGACTTGACAGGCATCTGACAGAAATCTATCTAATGGTCAAATCTGCTGCAAATCTATAAGTGTATGGCCACCTTAAGAACGGAGACAGCATATACTTTGCACGTGCAATGTCTTTTTATTCTTATTTAGCTTGTAGATGGCATCCAGGGGCGTAGCAATAGGGATTGCAGAGGTAGCGACTGCATCGGGGCCCTTGGGCCAGAGGGGCCCCAAAAGGCCCTCCCTCAACTACAGTATTAGCACTCTATTAGTCCTGTGCTCATAATAATCACTTCTATAGATACTTTGAATAGTGGTAATCATTAACAAACTGCTCCCCATTCCCTTCTTGCACCTCTGACACTGTAGTTGCCATTGGCAGGTTTTGGTGCGCAGTATCAATTTTTATGTATAGAGTATTTGGGGGGCCCCATTGTAAAACTTGCATCGGGGCCCACAGCTCCTTAGCTACGCCACTGATGGCATCCTAATTACTCACTGACGGAGACAGGAAAGTGGGCCAGGGCGTTATCTGAGGGGATTCTTCTTATCGAGTGCGGCAGATTATACTTCAGTGAGTCTCCCCCATACCAGAGCAGGTTGTACAGTGCGCGAACCGCCAAAGTAAGTTATGGTGGCCATACACTGATAGATTTGCAGCAGATTTGGCCATCAGATTTGTCAAGTCGAATCTGATGTGTGCCACATACTAGGAACAGATTTCCAATAATTTCAGAATGAAATGTATTGGAAATCTATTGAAAATCGATCTAAGTGCATTATTGCACCATTAGATCCAATGCAACTCTATGGGCCAGCTCTATGCTAGCAGCAGATCGACCTAGATTTTCCATCCCGTCAGATCAAATCTATTGAAATTGGCTGCAAATTGATCGGCTGATTTGATAAAATCGATTTGATTGTTTTGATATAATAGATGGCGGAAAACGACCAGTGTATGGGCCCCTTTATTGTGAGGAGTGAGAGACAACCGCTCTCGCTCCTATTCTGCCCAGCCAATAAGTTTCTCCCCCTCTCCATCTGAAATTTACTTTTATGTGCCGCCGCGTGATTGGATGTAGTGAGCCCGAGGAGGGCACGTTGTTGTTCCAAAAATACCCAAACCAGAAGCTTCGGGAAACTGATTACAATATTGCCTCATCCGGCTCACTGGTTTGCTGTTGCATAGCAATGGCAAACATCTAATGCCGCATTGGCACAAATGAATGTAAATTTCAGATGAGGGGGGAGAAACTAATTGGCTGGGCAGAATAGGAGCAAGAGCGGTTGTCTCTCGCTCCTCCCAGTAACTTAGTTTGGCGGGTCACGCGCTGTATAACCTGCTCTGGTGTGGGGAAGACTCTGTAGTATAATCCACTGCTGCACTCAATAAGAATCCCCTCCGATAATGACCTGGCCCACTTTCCCGTTGCCGTCAGAAATTGGGATGCCGTCTACAAGGTAGATAAGAATAAAAAGACATTTCTCAGCAAAAGTATATGCTGTCTCTGTTACATAGTTACATCGTTATTTTGGTTGAAAAAGACATACGTCCATCGAGTTCAACCAGTACAAAGTACAACTCCAGCCTGCTCCCTCACATATCCCTGTTGATCCAGAGGAAGGCGAAAAAACCCTTACAAGGCATGGTCCAATTGGCCCCAAAAGGGAAAAATTCCTTCCCGACTCCAGATGGCAATCAGATGATATCCCTGGATCAACATCATTAGGCATTACCTAGTAACTGTAGCCATGGATGTCTTTCAACGCAAGGAAAGCATCTAAGCCCCCTTTAAATGCAGGTATAGTTTGCCAGAACGACTTCCTGTGGCAATACATTCCACATCTTAATCACTCTTACTGTAAAGAACCCTTTCCTAAATGGCTAAACCGTTTTTTCTCCATGCGCAGATCATGTCCTCCAGTCCTTTGAGAAGGCCTAGGGACAAAAAGCTCATCCGCCAAGCTATTATATTGCCCTCTGATGTATTTATACATGTTAATTAGATCTCCTCTAAGGCGTCTTTTCTCTAGACTAAATAAACTGTTCTTAATGCTGTTGCCACATTCATTCATGCTGATGGCACAGGCTGAGCAACTTTAATAGTATTCCTTTAAACATTCGTATAATCTAGTTAATGATACAATTGAACTGAACATTCAACTCAAAAGGATCAAAACTTTCTAGTAAGTCTATTAGAAGAATAATGGGGGCTGCATCAAGCAAGAAAGCACTATATGGGTCTCTGGCAGCCTGTCATGAGGTCATTTCAATTCTTCCTCTCTGAGGTAAAGTGGTCCTTGATTGGCTGCGGCCTGTTCCAGCTGTCTCTAAAAAAAAAAAAATCTATCTGGCAGGTAAATCTAACAGAAAATGTAACAGAAAATTGTATGGTGTGTACCTAACATTAAAGCGGAATATAACCCAGCATTTCAACTTTGCTCTAAAACATTATTTACAGCATATTATATGCATCCAGAATTTTTTTTTATTTTTTTTATTTTTTTTTTTACTAGACCAGCATTGGAAGGGTTACACACAGAGCTTTAAAGTTCCGTGGAGAGAACTGCTCCCCGCAGCCGAAGTTTAGATGAGGTTTAAGGTGTAGCTGTAATTTTTGCCAGCCAGGTAGGTGATAGATGATTGGTCAGGAGGACAGGTGGTCAAGATGCTGGCAGGTAGTTGTCAAGGAAATACAATGTTGCACCAGCAAATCAAATGCGAGTTCAGACTATATAAAGGGAGTCGGTCTGATAGTCATCTGTCAGTTCCCGCAGTGGCCAAGGACGATCTCCCCGCCCTACGCTCCTATATCTCTCTAAATTTAGTAGTGGTCAACTTTGTGGTTAGTCGCGTCAAAGCTTGGACCAATTTTAGGTCCGCTATGAGGGGTCTTGTTTAATGTTAGTTTCAATTAAAACTTCTGTACTAACCTGTACTTATCTGTAATAAGTGTTTGGATAAGCATTAGATGTAGTATATGTTTGGTTAAATGATCAATAAAGATTTACGATATTTTTATCCCATAACTTAATTTATTGAAACCTAGAATGTTTGCCACAGCCTTTTAATGCCAGCCTGGAGTCTTGGTATGTTTTTAGTTAAGTAAAAATCTAAAAATGAATTGAACTGTTTAGATTTAATGGACTGAGTGCAAAATAGTTTCATCTATTGCGCATTGTTTAAGGTTAAAATGGTCTTGAAAGGACTATCGCAAAAATCATACAATTTAAAATACATGGAAACACATACAAATAAGAAACGTTTCTTCCAGAGTAAAATGAGCCATAAATTGCTTTTCTCCTATATTGCAGTCACTTACAGTAGGTAGTTGAAAGCTGACAAAACCAACAGGTTTTGGACTAGCCTATCTCCTCATGGGGGATTCTCAGGATTTTGTTTTTTAAAAGCACTTAGTGAATCACTGTAGCTCTAACTGCCAAAAATGTGTGCTACAAGAAGGGAGGCTGGCCAGCATTTCTGTACAAATCCTTGTCAGGGAATGTCTTTATAAAGAATAAAAGCCTTGATGAGAATCCCCCATGAAGAGATGGACTAGCGCAACCCTCTCGGTTCTGTCGGATTTCTACTACTTACTGTAAGTGACCGCAACATAGGAAATAAATTAATGTATGGTTCAATTTACTCTGGAAGAAACCTACTACTTATTTGTATATGCTTACATGTATTTTACATTTTACAATTTTCGCAATAGTGGTCTTTGAAGGGGGACTATAGAACTATGTAAAGGACTAGGTGAGCAATATGTAATGAGTAAAAGTCAGTGGTACTGGATGTGTGGCTGACTTGCACGAAATCTCTATAAACATAGACAGGCTTGATATGATGCATTTTAAGGGTGTGGAAGTAAAAACTGTAAATGTCTTTTGTTTCACGAAGGCACAGTTTGTGCTAAGTTGACATCGGGCGAGCCTTGGAGTGTTGAGGATTCTCAGAATAATATATAATTTCCAGAGATGACTGATGGACTTTTTGAACCTACACAGGTTGGAACGTGTCGGGCCTCGTACAATCTGGGCAAACGAGCATTAGAGGTGATGGAGGAAATTGGAAGATGATGATGTACCATCACCACACGGCCTGGACGCAAGCACGTTGAATCCAGCGCAGGAAATTTGGGCGCAGCCATAGACCGTAATAGGAATTGGTTATAGCGGCGCACACTGAGTAACTTTGGCGCCGTCAGAAGATGGAGCTGAAGTTGCATTTAAAACACTGCAATTCGACCACCAGCAGTAGCTGGAAGCCAAATTACATGATTCCCCACCATCCACGTGGACCTGGAGGGGGGGAATAATAAACGCTGCCGGGACTTGTGCAGGATAGGCTGTATACTGCTCCCAAGTCTCCCGGCGGAGATTTTCATACGGATGCCCTGGACACGCATGCACAGTTGGCCCTGGACCAGAGGACTTTTCGGGGCCAACTGCATAATAACCAGGAGGCGGAGGAGGGCGGCGAGGGAGCAATCAGACTGGAAGAAGCCCCAGGTATGTATACATTTATTTTCCCCATCTCAGGATCACTTTAAGCATAAACTAGTGCATATTATGCTTTAGGTGTAACTTCTCTGCTGTCAGGAATGGCATTCTCGTCTGTCTTCGGTGGTAATATCTTGGCCTGCAGACGCATTTGGCGTTCTTCCGATCTCTAGCAGTTCAGTCAATGCGGAGTTGATGCCACGCCATTTTCGCTGGCCTCAGCCGGACTGGAGGAAGTGGATGTTTTGAGATGAGCGCTCTTATCACACTTGTGCTGGGAAACTGGTGACCTGCTTTGACCTCTACAGAGAATCTCCCCATTTGTTTATTGAAGATCAGAAGGTCTGTTTCTGCCAGTGCCAATTAAGGATTCCTTACAAATCTGGCATTTTTGGTTTAAAGTAGGATTACACTCAAAATTACATTTTTGCTTTAAAACATTAAAGGGGCACCATGGCAAAAAAATTTAAAATTTAAAATATGTGCAAACATAGACAAATAAGTACATTTTTTTCCAGAGTAAAATGAGCCATAAATTACTTTACTTCTATGTTGCTGTCACTTACAGTAGGTAGTAGAAATTTAACAATCGACAGGTTTTGGACTAGTCTATCTCTTCATAGGGGATTCTCCGCAAGGCTTTTATTCTATATAAAGATATTCCCTAAAAAAAAGTTATCAATGATGCTGTCCAGCTTCCCTGCTCCCTACAGTTTTTTGGCAGTTGGACAGAGCAACTGCCATTCACTAAGTGCTGTTGAAAATAAATAAATCCCTGAGAATCCCCCATGAAGAGATGGACTAGTCCAAAACCTGTTGCTTCTGTCAGATTTCTACTGCCTACTGTAAGTGACAACAGCATAGGAGAAAAGTAATTTATGGCCCATTTTACTCTGGAAAAAACGTGCTTCCTTTTTGTCTGTTTGCACATATTTTACATTTTACAATTTGTCGCCATAGTGCCCCTTTAAACAAAAAACTAACACACTATAGGTGCCCATACTTTGCTTGATATTTCACCAAACGATTAAGCAATCTACTTGGCTGATCAACAGTATGGTAGATCGAAAGTCGATGGACTAGTGGCCCACACACTGCAAGCGAGATCGTACACGATTCTCCATCTAGCTGAGCAATGTTGTGCCTCTATGCTCTGACACCAGAAATCCATTCTGTCGATTGAAATCATATGAATAGTGGTCGATTCCTTCTAGAGCAGGGGTCTCAAACTCACTTTACCTGGGGGCCGCAGGAGGCAAAGTCAGGATGAGGCTGGGCCGCATAAGGGATTTCACAAAAAAAGTAAATCGGCAGCTCCCGCAGTCCCCCCAGCCCAGCAATCTCCCCCCCCCCCCCCCCCCCCCCCCCCGGTCCCTTTTTTATTTCAAAATCAAATTCACACTGATGCGAACTATTTTGCCTATTTTACCTTATAGTTTGCTTCAGTGCTCCCATTACAAGTAACCCGCTGCGTCCCCGCCGCAAAACGAGGGCTGCAGAGCCCCCAAATCGCTCGGGGGGCAATCTGCGGGCATTTCCTGGAAGTGGCTGAGCTTTCAGCTTCAGCTCTGCCCCTCCTGACGTCAATCTTGGCGCATCGCCGCCTCTCCCCGCCCCTCTGTGAAGGAAGAGTGAGAGGGGCGGGGAGAGGCGGCGATGCGCCGCAACTGACGTCAGGAGGGGCAGAGCTGAAAGCTCTGCCCCTTCCAGGAAATACCGGCAGATTGCCCCCCCCCACCCCCCCCCGGGCAATTTGGGAGCTCTGCAGCCCTCGTTTAGCGGTGGGGATGCGGCGGATTACTTGGGAGCACTGAAGCGAACTATAAGGAAGCTTTTGCCGGCGCGGGCCACAAAATATTGCATCGAGGGCAGCAAATGGCCCGCGGGCCGCAAGTTTGAGACCCCTGTTCTAGAGTGATATTTTCCATCTTTCTCGTACAAGAAAATTGGTCGATTCGACCCGATATCAGCCATTTTCCATTAATCGAGCAGAATGGAATGTAATCGATTCTCTGTTGCACAAATAAGGATTGAAACAGGAAAATTAAATGTATGGGCCTCCCTGGATACAGCAGAAACGTGGTCTGCCTTGCTTACGCAGCATAGTTTACTTCCTGCTTATGAATTAGCAGCTAAATGCAGTGAAAAGTTTAACCCTTCCAGTACCTTGGAAATCACTCAAATGGTTTAAGCTGTTCATTTTCTGCTGTGTTCAACGTGTTAGAGAGCACAGGTGTCAAACACAACAAGGCCTGCGGGTCGAATGTGGCCCTCGTCATTTTATGTGGTCCTCCAGAGCTTTAAATATGTATAATTGTAAGCGGTAAATGGAACGACAGCACACGGCCTTTCCCTCCAGGGGAGCTCATCGAAGACAGAGTTTCTGGTTGAAAAATGTTAACTTTGTGTCTGGGTGCAGCAACAATCCATGGGGATCCCTCTGGGGACCCAAACACTGTCGTCTATCTGGTAAAACACCTGCCTAAAAGACTACGGGGGAGTGAAGGCTAGCATCTTGGCTTGGACCACATTTCATCTTGACCCTTTTTTCTACCAAAGCAGCGCTGGGGCAGGTAAGTATTAAAACTGCTCCACTGCGCTACTCTGCAGAAGGGGGGAGGACTGACCGCCGCACGGTCACTATAATTACGCTACTTAGTTTAAGACTGCTCAATAATTGTTAAATCTTAATTCACAATTTGGCCCGTGACTTAGACTAGGTTTTAGATCTTGGTCTCTTATGTGATTGAGCTCAACACCTCTGCTCTGGATCATAGATGAACCTTGAGTGGAATCCCACTTAAATATAAACCTACATTTCTGATCTTACTCAGAGGTACACACCTAGCCACTCACTAAGCTGCTCCAATGAACTTCACCTGACCGCCCCCCCGCATCACCCAGTCCCATGCACGGCTCCAGGACTTCCCAAGAGCTGCTCCAACACTATAGAACTCCCTACCTCCACCCGTTAGAACAGCCCCCTCCTTTAAAATCTTCAAGAAGGCCATCAAAACTCCTTTTAACACTGGCCTACCCCCCCTCACAAGTGCTCTAAACCCACAGCTGAACTCTGGTCCCCTACCTTTTCGTGTCCTTACCTCTCCCTCTAGATTGTAAGCCTTTGGGCAGGGTCCTCCTCATGTCTCTTACCTGATCACGCACCTCCATTACTGTGAACCTAACTTGCCTAATCTCCATGCTCCCATCCAGTGACTAAGCATTACCCACCTTGTACTCATACTGTGCTGCGTGATCTGGTTTGCATGAATTCCTGTATTCTTATTGCTGTATGTCACCCCTAAATAATGTTACCTTAACTAATGTCCAGCGCTGCGTAATATGTTGGCACTTTATAAATACGATAAATAATAATCTCATCTGCATAGAAGCAGAGCTGGACTGAGTTTTCGGTGGTCTGGGTTCTGGCGTGAGGGAAACATTAGTACAATGCAGAGTTTGCCATGAAATGAGGAATGTTGTTTGGCACTTGGATGGTTTCCCCCCACCAGTGAGGACAAGGCTTGGATAATGAGCTCCTGCTGTCTTCTGAAGGCAGAAGTAATCTGACCTCCCAAGACATTTTTCTGAAGCAAACATGCTGCTCCTGGGGTGAGGGGGAAGGTCTGGCACTAACTACATTCTCCTGGTGGGTCACATGTGCCAACATCTCTACCCCAGAATTCCTGAGATTACATCCCAGTGGCTGAAACTGCAATTGTTTGGGGGCTTTCCACTTTGCGGGAAACTTATTCCCTCCCACTTGTTTAAAGTGGACCTGAACTCTCGCACAGGACACAATGAAAACACAAAGCAATGCACCGTGTACGTATTTAGGAAGTTTAGCCTTTCTAATTCCCCCTCATCTGTAATTTGATTTCTCAGCGATGTAAGCTGGCTGTCTAGCTAATTTGTGAACACAGGATGTTAACCCTATTTCTGTTTCAAGCAGGACATTTGGGCACTTGAGGCCAATGGACAACATGGGCACCACCATAGGCGCTAATGCAAATATCAGCTGTTCTTCGCCAATAACAGAAATAGTTTTGGGAAAATATGTGGTACCGGTATTTAAAATTTGTCGCGTTTATAAAATTTTTTGTATTTATTTGCGGCGGTAGGGACATGAGTGGGCATGAGTGGGTAGTGGGCATCAGGGAGGGTTTAGGGTTGGGCATCAGGGAAGAGGGGGCTTTAAGTTAGGGGTAAGGAAGGGTTTTTTAGGGTTAGGCATCAGGGTTAAAAAAAAACTGAACTGAAAATTAAGTCAATATAAGCATACACAAGTCATACTTACCTCCCATGTAGTCTACTCCTCAGTGTCTTTCTCCTGTCCCGCACCCTGTTTGTTCACTGTGATCAAGGGAATTTTCCGTCCTCCATTTTGAAAATTTCCATTACCCATAACAGCTTTCTGGTCCGCACACAGTTAAACTGTGTAACATCGCCCACTTGAGCCATAGGGAAACATGGACATTACCTGGTACATCAGTTTTCCTCTCAGCTATAACTGACAGCAACTGATATTTTACTGACGGCAACTGATATATTTCAGATCTGACAAAATATTGTCAGAACTGGAAGGGATTATTGTTAGAAGAAAATAGTGAGCTTTTGAGAGGAACTGATGGCAAGGTAACTATGTAATGTTCATTTGAAGTTACCTCATGTGTTTATTTTAAATATTTTTACTCAGTACAGGTTCTCTTTAAGGAGTCAGGATGGTGTGTTTTTAAGGTTAGACATCAGGAAGGAGTTTTTTAGGGTTACGTGTCAGAAAGAGGGGGGTTTTTAGGGTTAGGCGTCAGGAGGGGGGGGGGTTAGGGTTAGGCATCAGGAAAGTGGGTTTTAGGATTAGGCATCAGGAAAGGGGGGTTAAGGAGTCGGGAAGGTGTGTTTTAAGGTTAGGCGACAGGAAGGGGGTTTTATGGTTGGGCGTCAGGAAGGGGGGTCTTAGGGTTAGGCTTCAGGGAGTGGGTGATTTAGGGTTAGGCGTTAGGAAGGGGGGTTTTAGGGTTCTGCCTGAGAATAGGGTTCCGTTAAGCTGTAGTAAAATATTGGTAACCTTTACCAATGTTTTACGATCTTCATTACCACTGCAAAAAAAATGTATTTTCATTTGGCGCCCAATTCATGACGGTATCGTTTAGACTTTTATCGGCTTCACCCGGCGCCCATTTTTCCTCGTGCATTTTTCATGCACTATGCGTGTGAGCCAGCCCTTATACAGGTCAGTGTGTGTTCCATATGGCTGGAATTTCCCTGTGGACAGCGGTGACAGGAAGCCCGAAGACATCTCCGCTGGACACAAATGGGCAGAAGATTATTTTCTATATACAGCCGCTGCTGGGTTAACCCCTTGGGGAAATCTGACTACAGGTCGTAAATTTCCTCAGGAAGCCTCATCTGTCACCAGGAGCCCAACCCTAATATCGCCAGCAAGAATATTCTCTGAGCACTTGTATAGATCAACTGTGATATGAGATATTATGAAGTGTACCCCCAAATCCCCTTCCCCAGTGCTCCTCCCTCTGCCTCAAACTAGTAATTTGTAGTTCAGGAGGGGTCTTCCAGTATAAAAGCCGCAGGCTCCCTGACCTCATAAACCTGATCTGCACACTTGGGCAGTTCAGCTTCCCATCCGCCGGCCACGAAGCGCCCTCCTACTTGCAAATTAACGCAGCCAATTGTTGGCGTTTGTAAAACTCGTATCAGCACTTCATAGGTTGCAGTGCGCTGTTCAGATGGGACTAAGGCCCCGTTCACACTTGCGGTTCTCTGCCAAACGGACCGGATGACCTGACCGGATCCGGACCGTTTTTTTTTATGCTATGTTTTTTAATCTGAATCTAAAATATGACATATTAAAAATCGGAATCGCATGTGAGCAGGAGGCCTAAGTTTGCTATTTATAAAGCGCTGACCTCTTCTGCAGCACTTTACCGAGTACATAGTCATGTCACTGACTGTCCTCAGAGGAGCTCACAATCTAATCCTATCGTAGTCCTAGTCTAATGTCCTACTATATTATGTATTTACTGTATATAACACTGACATCTTCTGCAGCACTTTACAGATTACACAGCTGTGTCAATGACTGTCCTCAGAGAAGCTCACAATCTAATCCTACCATAGTCATATAGTCTAATGTCTATTTATATAGCACTGACATTTTCTGCAGCACTTTACAAAGTGCATAGTCCTGTCACTTACTGCCCATAGTCAGTCTAATGTCCTACCATATTCTGTATTTATATAGCACTGACCTCTTCTGCAGCACTTTACAGAGTACATATACATAGTCATGTCACTTACTGCCCATAGTCAGTCTAATGTCCTACCATATTAGACAAGACAAGACAAATAACATTTATATTGCGCTTTTCTCCTTGCGGACTCAAAGCGCCAGAGCAGCGCAGCAGCCACTAGGGCGCGCTCTATTGGCAGTAGCAGTGTAAGGGAGACTTGCCAAAAGTCTCCTACTGAATTAGTGCTGGCTTACTGAACAGGCAGAGCCGAGATTCGAACCCTGGTCTCCTGTGTCAGAGGCAGAGCCCTTAACCATTACACCAATATTATGTATTTATATAGCACTGACATCTTCTGCAGCACTTTACAGATATAATAATACAATAACATTTCTATAGCGCTTTTCTACCATAGGACTCAGAGTACATAGTCATGTCACTGACCAGGGCCGGGCCGAGGCAGAGGCTGGAGAGGCTCCAGCCTCAGGGCGCAGTGTAGGAGGGGGCGCACAATTCATTCAGCTGTCATTCCCAATTGTGTTTGAAGCAGAAAGAAATAAGAAAAGGGGATACATGACAAGACAAGACAAATAACATTTATATTGCGCTTTTCTCCTTGCGGACTCAAAGCGCCAGAGCAGAGCAGCAGCCACTAGGGCGCGCTCTATTGGCAGTAGCAGTGTAAGGGAGACTTGCCAAAGGTCTCCTACTGAATTAGTGCTGGCTTACTGAACAGGCAGAGCCGCGATTCGAACCCTGGTCTCCTGTGTCAGAGGCAGAGCCCTTAACCATTACACCATCAGCCAACTGCTACATGACAGTGACTGCAAGCCAGATAACTAGAGATTAAGGTGTTGGGGAGGTTGGGGGCCTTGGGGCACCTATTAGTCTAATAGCAATCAGTGTGTGACGGCTGGGGTGGGAGGGATGGGGGGTGCACTTTGGTGTCTCAGCCTTGAGTGCTGAAGGACCTTGTCCCGCCTCTGTCACTGACTGTCCTCAGAGGAGATCACAATCTAATCTTTACCACATTGACCTTCCTACAAAAGATTCTGAGGAGGAACCAGTTAACATATGTTTCTGTTTTTGTAGGGGTTTCCTCTATGCAATCTACTTTCTTCCCACCTCACAAACACTGGATGAACATAAAATCTCCATGTAGGTGGTGTCCTGATCCAGATTTGAACCTGGGACTCCATCTGTTACACTGTGAGGGCATGTGGTGGGGGTTAACAGCTGCACAATCACTTTGTGTGACAAATGGTAGCTGTGCATCCTCTTCTGCTAGTAATACAGGGACAAACAATCTATGCAGAAAGATGGTTCGAGCTCTGGGTGCCTTGTTAAAAAGGGTCTGTGGTTTGTGATGGTAAGCACAGGCTCATGCTGCCCTGCAGTGTAGGTAGCTACCTCCTACCACAAAACGCAGTCACTAGCACTAGGCGATTGTGATTTTAGCAAAGTGATTTTTTTTTTTTTTTTTTTTTTTATGATTGTGTTTTTTCATGTTACCATTAATTCAAGCTGAGTTGCTCCAAAAAAATGCTACATGCGTTTGCAATACTAACCAAATTGCAACAATGCTGTGGCAACTCCCTCATAGGGTGACATTAGCCAAACATTTTTCTTAATTTGGGTGCTTTGAAAAGCACTCTAAGATCCCATTCACACTGGGAATCGCAAAACGCTAGCAAAATCACTAGTGCTTTGCAAAGCAATCGTCCTGTAAATTTTCACTGTATAGGAAGCGATTTTAGAGCGATTGCATTTTGGAATTTAACCATTTCAGCCCGCTGGTATTTTTAACCTTATGCATCAAGAGAAATTTTCACCTCCCGTTCATTCACCAATAACTTTATCACTACTTATCACAATGAATTGATTTATATCTTGTTTTTTCCGCCACCAATTAGGCTTTTTTTGGGTGGTACATTTTGCTAAGAATTTTTTCTAAATGCATTTTCACAGGAATATTAAGAAAAAATGGATAAAAAATCATTTTCTCAGGTTTTGGCCATTATAGCTTTAAAATAATACATGCTACCATAATTAAAACCTATGCATTTTAGTTGCCTATTTGTCCCGGTTATTACACCATTTAAATTATGTCCCTATCACACTGTATGGCGTCAATATTTTATTTGGAATTAAAAGTGCATTTTTTCAGTTTTGCGTCCATCACTATTTACAAGCTTATAATTAAGAAAAAATTGTAATATACCCTCTTCACACACACAGTTCAGAACCTTAGGTAACTATTTGTTGTTGTTTGTTTTTTGTTTTGTTTTTGTTTTTTAATTGTAATTTTTTTTTCATTAAATTTTTATTTGGGTAATGTTTGGTGTGGGACATAAACAGATAATTTTAAATGTAACCATGTCTGTTTATTTCATGTAAAATATATGTAGATATAGGTTTACTATTTGGCCACAAGATGGCCACAGTCAAAATTTTTATTTTTTAATCCTGGATGCGAACACTCTCTTCCTGGAAGCGTAAAAAGGACGGGAACCTTTTTTTTTTTTTTTTTCCATTATTAGAAAGACAGCGTTTTCTGATAAGCAGTCTGTCTTTCTACCGGGGACTTAGATCAATGAATGGGAACCATGTTCCAGTTCCCATTCATTGATCTCCGGGCAAACAGTGCACAACATGTGCACATGCGGGAGCGCGCAGAAGCCACCTAGACGTGACAATCGCGTGCAGGAAGCATAAATGGTTAACATTGAAATGCCATTGAAAAAAAGGGCTGTGTACAAAGTTTGCAATATCAGCAAATTGGATAGCTAATCTAAAATCGGCTAATCGCTGGCAATCGATTCAGTGTGAACACTACCATTGGCTCCCATTGCCATAGCGCTTTTTCAAGCTTTAACGATTTACATTCAAGCTGAAATCTCTAGTAACCAGCACTAAGGGAGCCCATACATGTTTGGCATAGATATCTGGCCAATTCGATCAATTTGATTGGTTTCTGTCCGTAGGCAATAATTCCTTTCTGATCCCATTCGATCAGAGAAGCATCAAATGCCTGCAGGAGTGCGATGTCAGAATGCAGTGCTGCGCAGTGCACAAGTGTCCCCAACAGGAAGTGCCGTCTCTGGATTGTCTGATGCCCCTGCCTATAGCACACTGATGTAAGTTGCTGCAATGCAACAGTGTGCCCAGGTCCTAACCTATCTGCTTGTGTATAACCAATTACCGGGCAAAGTCTGCCAGTGTAGATTGTGTTTCTGCAACCCCGGCACAACCATAATCTCATGTCAGCTGATCTGTGCCTCCGTCTGCCAGATTCTGACAATAAATCGACTGATAATAAATCTCCACCTGCGCTAACAGGTGTCAGAGCGAAGTCTCACCCCAGCATCTTGGCAGCTCTCCATCAAGGTAGCTTACCTGGGAAGAGGGAAAGTGACACAGTGACATTTAGTTTGCCCCGCCCACCGTCACACCCCCGGCCAGGAAGAAATTCCCCAGAAAATGATTCATGGCATGTTATCAGTTTTTAGTACCAAAAAAACAAGGTAGGGAAACTGAGATGTCGCAAGAGGAACAGTAACCAAGGACTGAACTTTATCCCCATCAGTAGCTGATACCCCCTTTCCCATGAGATCTTTACCCTTTCTCAAATTGATGATCATCAGGAGGGGTCTGTATGGTTGATATTTTGGTGAAACCCCTCCCACAGTGACGTCAGCACCTAGGTGCTGACATCACACACTGGGAGCCTTGTTGCATTGTGGGTAAGAACAGCTGTTTCCAACTGCCAAAAATGCATCATCTCTTTCCACAGACATCACCTGCTAGCAGTAAAGATGTCGCCATGTGATAAATATCAGAATGTAAATCAGGGAAAAATTTGACAATGGCCAAACACTGACTAAATCATTTATACATAATTAGTGTAAAAATTAAGCCCTTTTTTTCATTACATTTATTTCACTGGAGTTCCCCTTTAAACCTGATACAGTGGAGGAAATAATTATTTGACCCCTCACTGATTTTGTAAGTTTGTCCAATGACCAAGAAATGAAGTCTCAGAACAGTATCATTTCAATGGTAGGTTTATTTTAACAGTGGCAGATAGCACATCAAAAGGAAAATCGAAAAAATAACTTTAAATAAAAGATAGCAACTGATTTGCATTTCATTGAGTGAAATAAGTTTTTGAACCCTCTAACAATAAAAGACTTAATACTTAGTGGATAAACCCTTGTTTGCAAGCACAGAGGTCAAACGTTTCTTGTAATTGATGACCAAGTTTGCACACATTTTAGGAGGAATGTTGGTTCACTCCTCTTTGCAGATCATCTCTAAATCCCTAAGGTTTCGAGGCTGTCTCTGTGCAACTCTGAGCTTGAGCTCCCTCCATAGGTTTCCTATTGGATTAAGGTCCGGAGACTGACTAGGCCACTCCATGACCTTAATGTGCTTCTTCTTGAGCCACTCCTTTGTTGCCTTTGCTGTATGTTTTGGGTCATTGTCGTGCTGGAACACCCATCCACGACCCATTTTCAGTTTCCTGGCAGAGGGAAGGAGGTTGTCGTTCAGGATTTCACGATACATGGCTCCGTCCATTTTCCCATTAATGCGATTGTTGTCTGTGCCCTTAGCAGAAAAACACCCCCAAAGCAAAATGTTTCCACCCCCATTCTTGACGGTGGGGGCGGTGTTTTGGGGGTCATAGGCAGCATTTTTCTTCCTCCAAACACAGCGAGTTGAGTTAATGCCAAAGAGCTCTATTTTGGTCTCATCAGACTACAGCACCTTCTCCCAGTCACTCACAGAATCATTCAGGTGTTCATTGGCAAACTTCAGATGGGCCTGCACATGTGCCTTCTTGAGTAGGGGGACCTTGCGAGCCCTGCAGGATTTTAATCCATTGCGGTGTAATGTGTTTCCAATGGTTTTCTTGGTGACTGTGGTCCCTGCTAATTTGAGGTCATTCACTAACTCCTCCCATGTAGTTCTAGGATGCTTTTTCACCTTTCTCAGAACCATTGACACCCCACGAGGTGAGATCTTGCGTGGAGCCCCAGAGCGAGGTCGATTGATGGTCATTTTGTGCTCCTTCCATTTTCGAACAATCGCACCAACAGTTGTCACCTTCTCTCCCAGCTTCTTGCTAATGGTTTTGTAGCCCATTCCAGCCTTGTGCAGGTCTACAATTTTGTCTGACATCCTTGGACAGCTCTTTGGTCTTTCCCATGTTGGAGAGTTTGGAGTCTGCTTGATTGATTGATTGATTCTGTGGACAGGTGTCTTTTATACAGCTGACTAGTTGACAGGTGTCCTTAATGAGGCTGACTAATTGAGTAGAAGTGTCTAACCACTCTGTGGGAGCCAGAACTCTTAATGGTTGGTAGGGGTTCAAAAACTTATTTCACTCAATGAAATGCAAATCAGTTGCTATCTTTTATTTAAGGTTATTTTTTCGATTTTTCTTTTGATGTGCTATCTGCCACTGTTAAAATAAACCTACCATTGAAATGATACTGTTCTGAGACTTTTCATTTCTTTGTCATTGGACAAACTTACAAAATCAGTGAGGGGTCAAATAATTATTTCCTCCACTGTATGTAGACAAACAGTTCTTTGTGATGGGAGTGCAATGGGAGAGCATGCATGGCCGGACTGCACCTGCGGCGACTGGCTGATTTACTGGGCCGCCTAGCGGAGTATCCAGGCGGCATGGGAGAACTGTGAGGGACTGATGAGCCTGGACAGGGCTGGAGGAAGCCCCAGGTATGTATTTTTTCCCTACATATCGGGTGCACTTTAACCTCCCTGGCGGTATTCTTTCCTGATTTTTAGGGTCTTAAAGCAAAACCATTTTTTCATGTGGTTTTACACCCTAAAAGCAGAGGGAAAAAATCGTACCCCCAGAGAGCTTGCAGCGGCGCCCACATAGATTTACCTCCCATGGGATCCAGTGCTGCAATTCTTCCTCCTGTACTCCAGGTGGCACTCTACCCCTATGGTGAGATCAGTCTGTAGTCATGTGACAAACTGCAATCTCTCCCAAAAGATCCAGAACCTCTGAGGGCTGGAAGAAGACTGGCTGCCAGCGTCCGGATCACAGGGCAGGTGAGTTATACCACCGCCACGCTGCGTCTCTACCTCCCGGGGGCTATCTCGAGCCAGGCTCGGGATTACCGCTCCCAGCATATTTTCGGTGCTACTGCCAAGGAGACCTGAGTCAGAGCCTAGTATAGCCCTACGCTCGTTGCATAAACTTCCAACACAACTTTCTCTAGAATACGCTGAAAAGTCTGGCTAGCATGCGGAGAAACGCTGAGAATTCAGGGTTGGTGGAAATAGGCCCTTATATTACATAGACTTGGTTAATCTGTACAATCAAGATAGTATAGTGTGTGAGGTGGGCCTCAAGGTGTCCACTAACCGCCCAATGTCTAGTGCAAAATCTTTGAGTGATCAGATAATTCTGAGTGAATTGGTTGTAAATATCCGTTGATAGGCACAATCGATTATGAACGATTTTATAATAGTAAAAGATTGTGCCCATCTACAGAGATTTACAACCAATCCGATCACATCCGATCAGAATTATCTGATCGCTCAAACGATTTTTCAATACAATTTGGATCGTTAGTGGCCACAGTTTAACTTTTAGAAGTTAAATTTTTGTGCATTGCTACTTTTTGTTACTAATTCAAGACCAGACATTTATTCTGTTACCTATAAATAGAGTTCATTATGAACAGGCACAAGAAAAAGTTGTCAGTTGATCAACCTTCTTCTTTTTAGCTTGAAAACCGGTTGGCCAAATTCCAAGCTACACATTTAATTTAAATACTATTACTTAAAGGAACTTCCTGTTTGTCATTGGCCCTATTCCAAGCTGTATAATTTGCATTAAATTTGCATGTAAACTGGAATTATTTCCATCTCATTGGCTTTGTCCCCTCTGTTCAGTATTGCTGATTGCTCACCAATACTCGGCGTGCTTGTCAGATGTGAAAAATGAGTATCGACTCGATAACCATCAGTTACCTTACCATTCGCTAGGTATCTGAAGGATTTTGAACATGCGCTGGAATGAACTCTGCCATGGTGCACGATAAAGATTGTGAGTCCATCCTGCATGCGTATAGCGACCGCACGACATCTGCTAAAATCCGGCATACCAGATCTTTAGCGGTCCCGGACGCCCTAGCAGTGGTGTAACTACAACTCATAGTTTGAAGCATTGTCTGATCTTGGAGAAGTAGATCTCCTCCATGGCTCCATAGAGCCAAATTAATCCATGCCATGCACTGATGAGGATCAAGCAATCCTAAACAGTCTGTATGCATGTTGGATTATTATGGCTCTGTACAAATTAACAAGTTGACACATCATTGCATTCCAGCGGTTCTGGAGGTGTGTTTAGCTTCTAAGGGTAACAATGGTTAATTTGCATATATTCAGCAGTGATCAGGGCCGGCCCTAGACTTTTTGCCGCCTGAGGCAAATTTTGAAAAAATTGCCCTGCACCAATCCACCCCCCCCCCCCCCCCGTGGCCCGTGGGGGCCACCGAGCTGTAGGGGTAGAAGGCAGGACGGGGGTATTGGGGCTAGCGGTGGGGAGGGGGGTCGGACCCTCCCTCGCCTGGGTCCCCCGATCTGCGCTCCCCTCCAGCTTTAAATGGCGAATAAGCAGCGAACAGTAAGAGGCATGGGCGGGGGACCACTCACCTTCCTCGTTCCAACGTGCGCTCCACTGACGTCACTTCCTGCAACGCCGGCCACGTACAATACAGTGGGCGGCGTTGCAGGAAGTGACGTCAGTGGAGCGCACACTGGAACGAGGAAGAGGTGAGTGATCCCCTGCCCGTGCCTCTTACTGTCCGCTGCTTATTCGCCATTTAAAGCTGGAGGGGAGCGCAGATCGGGGGACCCAGGCGAGGAGGGGGGGTCCGACCCCCCTCCCCACCGCTAGCCCCAATACCCCCGTCCTGCCCGCTACCCCTCCAGCTCGGCGGCCGCCCCCTCCCCCCCCCCCCCCCCTCCCGCACCCGGATGCCGCCCCTAGAAATTTGCCGCCTGAGGCAAAAGTTTCACCCCGCCTCATGAGCGGGCCGGCCCTGGCAGTGATGCATTGTGGGAGACATCTCAAGCTCACTCCAACCTGAATTATCGCAAATTCTTTCTGTTTTATGAAAGCAAGCTTTTTTTGTTTTTCTTAGCATTTTAGTAAGGGGGCTTTTAGGACCATTGTAGCCCCTACACACTCTGAGGGCTGGTGCACACCGAGCGGCTTTTTCAGCGTTTCTGCAGCTGCTTGCGGCTGCGGATACGTTTGGTCAATGTATCTCAATGGGGTGGTTCACACCAGAGCGGGAGGCGTTTTGCAGAAACTAATCCTCCCGGGGTGAGGCATTTTTTAGATTGCGGAGGAGTTTCTGCCTCAATGTTAAGTATAGGAAAAACGCAAACCGCTCTGAAAAACTGCACTTCAAAGCGGTTTTGCCGGCATTTTTGTTACAGAAGCTGTTAAGTAACAGCTTTACTGTAACAATACATGAAATCTACTACACCAAAAACGCTTCACAAAGCCGCAAAATGCTAGCTGAAACGCTACAGAAAAAGAAAAAGCGTTTCAAAATATGCTAGCATTTTGCGGATCTGCTAGCGTTTTTTTAGTGTGCACCAGGCCTGAGTTGTAGTTCACCATGAGCTTGCTGTTTAGTCTGTACCACTCCATGGCTGGATATTGTACTGGTTAAAGGACTTCCGAGGTGAAAATGTAACTGAGAAAAACAATTGCATCTATCCTCCTTCTCCTAAAAATGACCTTTTTTTTTTCTTTTCTTTTTTTTTTCTTTTTTTTTTATCCCACATTTTTATTTTATATTTAAATCTAGTTTTTTCAGGTTTTTACTCTTTCATTATCAACTCATTGAAGTATGCCAGAGCTCTAGTCTATGAATTGACCCTTTACATCGATTTGATGCTCTAAGAAGCCATTTACTAACAGGAAAATATTTAAGGTTGTAATTACTAATCAGTGAGGTTTATGCTATAGTTTGACCCAGTCCGACCCGGACAGAAACTGTCCCTTACATACCTGAATTTTAACAATTTCAGACAGAGAAAGAGAAAAAAAGGAACACAGCCTAGTAATGTGTGTGCTAGGCACTGTACATACCCATGTCTATCTCCTCATGTCACATGTCACCTCGGTTGTCCTTTAAGGGCTCTGCCTTTGACATACTGGCTAGGGTCACTACCTATTCAGTAAGAAGTTCAAGGCAAGACTCCCTAACACTGCAGGGTGGCCTCTTAGCGCATCCCAGTGGCTGCAGTTCTTGAGCGCTTTGAATTGGACAGGAGAAAAGCGCTATACAAATGTGATGACGACAAGGTAGAGCAAACCTCAGTTAAACTTATTTGCACAGAAACTATTAAACATCAGAAAAAAAACCTCCAACCCTTCAACAAAGCAGAATGGATTTTGAAATCCCTGTTAAAGTAAACCTGAGATGAGCAGTGGGGGAA
This sequence comes from Hyperolius riggenbachi, assembly GCF_040937935.1. Taxonomy (NCBI): domain Eukaryota; kingdom Metazoa; phylum Chordata; class Amphibia; order Anura; family Hyperoliidae; genus Hyperolius; species Hyperolius riggenbachi. Next base: position 352,489,624 of record NC_090651.1, on the reverse strand, counting down.
AAAAAATACATACCTGGGGCTTTCTCCAGCCCCCTCCAGGCTAATCGCTCCCTCGCCATCCTCCTGTGCGGTCTGCATGTTTGGTAATGCTCCCCACTAAGTCCTCTGGTCTGGTGCTTACTGCACAAGTGTGGGGTGTAACTCTCTTGGTTGGTTACCTATACGATGCCCTTGTGGCTACGTATACAGGGGGATGCTACCTAATACTGGGGTCCTCTGACTTCCTAAAGTACGTGTATAAATATTGATGGGAAGTTATTCTGATTGGTCCAATTTCAAGCTGCATATCATTTGCAAAAATGTATCATTTATTTAGTATCATTTGCATAAAAGCAGAATTTTTTTATCATTTCATCTCTATCTGTGACATAGCGATGTGCTCTGTAAAGTTCTGCAGACTAAATCCATCCTACTTTATTTTATATAGTACTGACTATGGTTAGGATTAGATTGTAAGCTCCTCTGAGGACAGACAGTGACATGACTATGTACTCTGTAAAGTGCTGCAGAAGAGGTCAGTGCTTTATAAATTCATAATAATAATATGGTAGGACTATAGGCTATTACTATGGTAGGATTAGATTGTGAGCTCCTCTGTGGACAGTCAGTGACATGACTATGTACTCTGTAAAGTGCTGCAGAAGAGGTCAGTGCTTTATAAATACAAAATAATAATATGGTAGGACATATGACTGATAGGATTAGATTGACAGCTCCTAAGGACAGTCAGGAACATGACTATGTACTCTGTATTTTATATAGTACTGACTATGATAAGATTAGATTGAGCTCCTCAGAGGACAGTCAGTGACACGACTATGTACTCTGTAAAGTGCTTCAGGAGATGTCAGTGCTATGTAAAACTGACCATTTTGATTCCTTACATAGTCTAAAAAGCCACAAAACACACCAGTGGCTGGACAGGTGCCCTGGTCTTTTGCTGCGACCTTGAAATGTGCTTTTTCCCCTCTGCGTTTTCTGTACATATCTTCCATGCCGGGTGACCTGCGGTCTGAGTCATTAGAGCGCTATGGTCAGAATCCTATATTCCAGTCTGATTTATTCTGTACAACCTTCACCTAGAATTTCTTCTTCTGCGGCTGTTTAGGATATGAACGTGCACCAACATTGGTAATGTCTCAAACCGCACATCAAGTATGCAGGTATTTGTATTGCTGGTTGTCCTGATTGTATAGAGATTTGAACATCATGCATCTATGCTCCTAAAATGTATTTACTATATAAAGTGCTACAGAAGATGTTGGTGCTACATATTAAGTGCTTCGCCCAACTGCTCACAATCACATCTGGACTGCATTTCCCCTTCTGGCTGATCTGGTGTTCCAACAATAATATACCAAGCAGCTGGGCAGCTGGTGGTCTGCCAAAACTGAGGCCCCTCATACAACCCCTCAAACAGTCAGAAGTGTCTCTGCTATCTGCTGGAGGAATAAAAAGAACTTTGCAAAGTTAAGAAAAGTTTTTGTATTCCTTAAGTTGAAATTCCTCAGCAGGTTCCCCCTGTGCAGGCAGCCCCAGTCATTGATGTGCAGAGCCACACAGGCTGGTATGTGTGTTGAGGACCCTCCAGTCTGTCCTGTACCCCCCAGTAGTAGGGTTAGGGTTGCTGGCTTACCTTGTGCCCTGCTTGCTGTGAGATGCGGAGGAGCTGATGATCTCTGAGCTGAGAGTGAAGATGACTGAGGTAGAGAACTAGGAGGACAGCCCATTAAAATGCACAGCAACAAATCCTGCCCAAATCCCAGCCCCTTTTAATGGCAGCCCCCCTTCTCCTTCCAGACACCCCCACCCCCTTCATTCAGACTAGGAGGAAAGGTTTTGTGAATGGGTGAGACTTTATCCCCTGCAGGGAGGGGCTGTCTGCTGGGCTTTGCATATGGAGATGTGACCCTACACACTACACAAAACTCTAATGGGTTTATGTTTACCCCCACTCTCTCCACAAGGGGTTAAATATACACTGTCACCCCTGACTGCAGCCCCTGCAGGAGTTAATGCACATTTGTACAGGGTGGCTTGTGTCCAGGTTTTGTATTGGTGGCAGCAGGAATGGGACCTTTGTACCTCGAAGACAGCTCTTCACACATGAGATAAACTGGCTGCCTGGTCTGGGATTTTTGTTACATTTTGAAGGTTTTCTGTGTTTATGACAGTTTCTGTTACATGGCTAGATAGAGGTCGAAATAAAACGCACTTTAAAGAGAAACTCCGACCAGGAATTTAACTTTATCCCAATCAGTAGCGGATAACCCCTTTTACATGATAAATCTATTCCTTTTCACAAACAATCAGGGGGCGCTGTATGACTGATGTTGTAGTCAGTGTTGCCAACCGTCAGTAAATTTACTGACAGTCAGTAAAAAAGTCAACAAATCTAGGCTGTCAGTAAAGTCCATGAAAAAATGTGTGGTGTCAGTAAAAAAAAACCCTCTGTCTTTCTTAGATCACAGCACTTACCGCTTATCAGCTCACGTATCACTCTGGAATGTACACTGCTCTAGGTGGCCATACATCTATAGACTTGGCGGCCAATCAACCATCAGATAAGACAATTATTATTGATATTATAAAAATCAGTGCCATCAAGAGCATGCCTAGTTAACAATCAAACCAATTTCGGGCCGAAATTCGGTTGCATGTATCGATCGCATGTAACAATCGGACATGCTGGGAAATCTCAGGTTGGCATGCTCGATAAGGTGTGCAGCGGTAAGGGCTGCGATAATCGAGAACAAATGTGAAGGAAACCCCCTGGTTACATCCTCCAAATGTAAATGTATTAAAATCTCCCCCCACAGATGCCGTGCATAAATACTTCACCTGTCCGGTGTCCGCCACTGCACTCTTCTTCCTCATTTGCGCCCAACGTGGTTGCCGGTGTATTGCACGTAAGGGGGCATGCGTGATATCTTTCATTTAATTTCAATAATAGTAGATGTCAGTAAAAAAAAAGTGTTCTGTCAGTAAATTTTTTTTGCTTTGTCAGTAAAAATGTATTTCCAAGGTTGGCAACTCTGGTTGTGGTGAAACCCCTCCCACAAGAAACAAGAAAAGTACTCTTGTCAGTTTCCTGTCTGGGAACCTTGTTGCATTGTGGGAAATAGTTGTTTACAGCTGTTTCCAACTGCCAAAAAAAACATGCAGCAGCTACATCACCTGCCAGCAGTAAAAATGTTCACTGGAGTTCCTCTTTAAAGCGGCAAGGCAGTGCACGTGGTGCATTTACTAAGGGCTCTTTCACATCTGAGCTGGTTTTGGACGTTTTGAAGCAATGTCGATAGTTTGCGTTTTCCAAGGTAAAATGAAAGTTCATACTTTCATTTTACCTTTCACATCTAACGTGCGTTGTTTCGACGCTCCCCAGCGCTTTTAATCTTTGCTTTTTAAGGTTTAATCTAAGCTTTTAAGGTTTGTGTTGCAATGTAAATCGATGGAAAACGCAAGCTCCAATAAGGGCATACGTTTTTAAAGTGGACCTGAACTCTTGCACAGGACACAAGGAAAACATAACAGAATTGCACCCTGTATGTATTTAAAGCGTTTAGCCTGTGTAATTCCCTCTCATTTGTGTCTAATCACTAGGTGTAATTTGATCTCCCCGCTGTCTTACATGAAAAGCACAGGCTGTAAACAATATGTTTGCTTCCATGAATCAGGAAGTGGAAACTGTGCGGATTTATTGCAGGATTTGTATCCGTTGTGACAAAAATGTTTTTTTTTTTTTTGTTTGTTTTTTTACGGGTTATTATGCTGTTGTGTATATTTTAGAGCAGAGAGGAGGTTTGAGTTCAGGTCCACTTTAACCATTTTAGCCGTTTGGACGTGACTGGCACACTGCTGCGTGCTCCCACGCGCGCTCCCGTGTTGCCCCCATTAGCCCGGAGATCAATGCATGGGAACATACCTTTCAACGCACACCGAGTTGAAAGTCAAAAAAACAATAACTTCAGCTGCATTTTCCTATGTGCTGTAATGGATTGAAAACGCAACAACGCATGCAAAATGCAGACAGCAAAATGCATGCTTTTATCTTTTCCAAACGCAATCTTTGATATGAAAGAACCCTCATCATTCACAAACAGTCTGTTAGAACAATCAGACTTCCTGCTACAATAGAATCCCTTTATAGTAAATTCCAAGGTACTGGGGAAAGTAGTTTACTTTATCAGAAATTCAGTCGGACACACTAATCAGAAACGCTAGCATTGTGGAAAAGGCAAATCATGCAAGTCAATGGGCCGCATGTAAAAACGCATATGCTTGCGTTCTACAATGTGCGTTTTTAAAAATGCTGGTTTTGTTGCATATTTTTTAAAAACTCATCAAAAATGCACATAATGAAAGTTAATGGTGACGCAGAGGTATTGCGTTTTAGTAGTTTTTGTTTTTTTTTAAAAAACTAAACAAGTTTGATGCATTTCCGCTTCTTATTGACTTCTTAGTGATTTGCAAAAAACGCTTATCAAAAACTCATACAAAACGCATATGCGTTTTGTATAAGCGAACCACAGACTCATTAAAACGCAAGAAAAAGCTTGTGCAGGGGAAAAACGCGAACACATGGAGAACACTAAAAACGCAGAAAGGCATATGCATCAACTCTACGTTTCTTGCACTGCCAAGTGTGCACCCAGCCAAAGTATATTATTGAATCGGAAATGAGGACATCTTGTGGCCTAATAGTAAAACTACATCTAAACTATTTTATTTAATAAAAATACCAACACATCTAAAATTAACAATTTCTCTCCCTCACTCCCCCATAGTACCCAAACATTTTTTTTTTGTATATAGAAAACATTTTTACACAAAAAAAAAAAAATACATAAATAGTTGCCTTTAGGGACTGAACATTTTTAATAGGTATGTCAAAAGGGTATATTACTGTTATTTAATGTGCAGGCTTATAATTGGTGATTAACGCAAAACTGAAAAAATGCACCTTTATTTCCAAACAAAATATTGACATCATACATTGTACTAGGGAAATATTTTAAACATTGCAATAACTGGGGCAAATGGGCAAATAAAATGTGGGTTTTATCCACAGTAGAACATTTATTGTAACACTATAATGGCCGAGGACTGAGAAATTACATTTTTCAATTTTTTTTTATTATTCCAATTAAAATGCTTTTAGAATAAAATAATTCTTAGCATAATGTACCTCCCAAAGAAAGCCTAATTGGTGGCGGGAAAAACGAGATCTAGATCATTTCGTTGATTAGTAGTGATTACGTTAATGGCGAAAATTGCTCTAGTCCTAAACAAGTAAAAACCCCTCAGTGGTCAAGTGGTTACATCCTTTTCTTTTTTTTTTTTTTTTTTTTTTTTTTTTTTTTTTTTTTTTTACTGTTTTTGCTCAGTAACACATTCATTGAAGATTTCAGAGCTAAAATCTATGAACTATTGACCCTTTTTATCTTTCCTGCTTCTGGGAAGCCATTTTCTGCTAGTAAGTGTTTTTTTTAGCTGTCATTCCTTATCAGTGAGGGTCACACTGTAGTCTGACCGAGTCCTGACTCGGACGGGAATTGCCACTTATATACCTGATGCTTAACTCTTTGAGCTGCTGGTGATGTGATGCAGTCTGCATGACCAAGATTTATACAGCATTGCCAAAGCAAGGGGAAATGGGAGACTTGGAAGGGGGTAGAAGTTTGTGGACATTTTTAGGTTTTACAGTTCATTTATGCTCCTCTGTGGATTGCTATGACATAGTGTGCAGCGATTGTCATTGTGGATTCCTCTTCTCCCAGTAGTATGTAGTTTTCATTCATCCTCTGTGTGAAAGTCTGCAAATAGTTCTGGTACATTGTGAGGAGAGGGAAGCTCAACTTCCCTCACATTCCTGGTCCTCACGGATTGGCTGAGGGCAGTTCAGTGTGACAGACTGAGAAGGGAAATGCACCTCATCCATCTGCAGAAGCTGCTGAAATACGATCTATGCTGTGCTTACATGTGTTGAGAAAGCAAGCTAGTGCAGTTTCTAGGAGAAAAAAAGGAGTAAGGGAGGAAATTACATCAGGATTGGCTTCAGTCAGAGGTAGTAAAGATGGAAAATGCCTGAAACGAGTTTCTCTTTATTTACTATATAACATTCACTGACATCAAAATGTGGACAGTGCAATTCATGTTATGTAAGTAGAACAAGTATCTACTTATATATGTCCAGCGCTGCGTAATATGTTGGCGCTTTAGAAATACAATAAATAAAATAAATGTGTTTTTTTTCCCTGGGATAGTATGGCTGACCCTGCTGCTTTAAAGGGGTTCTTTTGCATGTTCTAAAAAAAACTGCCACTTACCTGGGGCTCCTATCGGCCCCCTGCAGCTGAAATGTCCCGCACTGTCCTCCAATGCTCCGTTCCCGGTGTAGTTATTCATCTAACTAGATGAATAGAACTGCGGCTGCGCGTGCTCACTCCCGCGCGTGTCATAGGGCACTTACTGCGCAGGCGCAGTACGAAGCTTTCTTGTACTGCGCCTGCACAGTATGCTACCGATGACGTGCACGGGAGTGAGCACACGCGTGGCCGCGAAGCCGGAGTTTTATTACTCTAGTTAGACGAATAATTACACCGGTGCTGGCGGCAGGGGGGCCGATAGGAGCCCCAGATAAGTGTCGGTTTTTGTTTTTTAGAACATGCAAGAGAACTCCTTTTTTAAACATTCATTGTTTTGCGAGTTAAGTTTGGGCTACAGGTGCATTGTGCGTTTAATGATGTAAATGTTCAGTCAACAATGCTTTATAAGGAACAATGAGGCTGCCAGAGATATATGTACCTTTGTTTTTGTACATTGTGCAATGTAATCCTGCAAAGATTAAGATCACAGCTATTTCACTATATCGGGCAGGCGTTAACAGACAATAAGTGCCAGGTTTCTATGAAATTTTGCAAGCTTTGTTCCAGACGTCAGAGGAACACACAAGTTTACACCTACATCTGGTATTCACATTATTGGCCAATCACTGGCCACTTTTAACACTTCCATGGGGTATGAGGGCTTCCTTACACAATCTGTTCATAGTATTTACAATCTGTTGGCCTTCATACCACATGGAGGTAGTAAAACTGGCCAATCAAAACTGCATGTGTGTGCACCCTGAAGGTGGCCAGATAGCAGACAATTTGGCGGGGCGATCAACCTACAGATTAGATCATTTTATTGAATCGGATAAAAGTTAGTGCTGCAACTTGTCCTTCTGATCCATTTTGGGCCGAAATTGGTTGAAAGGGTCGTTCTGATTTCCTGGTAAATTTTGGTTGCAAGTGCTCCACTGGGTGCATGGTGGTAAGTGTTCAATATCGCCAGGGCTTGACCTAGGCGAGAGAGGCTCCAGCCTAAGGGCACAGTGTAGGAGGGGGCACACAACTCACTCAGCTATAATTCCCCTTTTGTGTTTGAAGCAGGGAGAAATAAGAAAAGGGGATACATGGCAGTGACTGCAAGCCAGATAACTAGAGATCAGGGTGTTGGGGGGGCCCTGGGACGCCTCTTATTCTAATAGCAATCGGTGTGTGACGGCTGGGGTGGAAGGGATGGAAGGGCGCACTTTGTCTCAGCCTTGGGGGCTGGAGGACCTTGTTTTGGCTCTGAATATCGCTATGGGCAAATGGACCTCCCCAAGCCAGTGTCACACCTCCCCCCCCCCCCCCCCCCCCCCCCACCCGATAGTGCTGTGGAGTCAGTGGTTTCATAAACTGAGGAATCGGTGTTGGATGTTTTCTGTAGTCTCCACGTCCCTGGGCTGTTATAAAATCCTCCAGTTGGCCCTCTGATATTACCATCACAGTAGGAATCCACAATGCACAGAGGCCGTAGACTGTACCAGTGGCCTAATCTTGCTAGTCAACGATTACTTTAGGATCAAGTTGATTAGAGAATCAATTTACAGACTTGTACTTTGGAAATTAGATTTTGGCAATTAGATTTTGGCAGAAATCTGTTCAAAACTCACTCCAACTTCTACTTTGGTACTGCTTGATGCAGTCATTAGGTTACCTGCCCCCGCTTATCTGCACGATCAATGAAATTATTACCTGATCAAATTTTAAATCCATTGTAATCGGATTACACCCAAAATTAAAAATTTGCCCTAATGCATGAAACACAGTAAAATGTATATGAAACACTGACTACTCAGATGTCCTTTTGAATGCATATTAACATTTAACTGAAGCCGACGATATGGTTGCTGCTGAAAGACAGATTATCAGATTGTCTATTAGAGAAGTGTAATTAGTGAGCAAATAAAGGAGAAAAAGTTCTTCTTTCCCCCATGGTTTACAGCAGGAACTTTTCTACCTGGTTTTCAGTTTTACACTTCCAAAACTAATGCTGGTTAGCAAAGACAAGCTTATCAATTAGCAGCTAAATTAGGTGGTAAGCTTGAGTTTTAACCCTTCGAGTACCTTGAAAATCAATAAGATGGTTTTAGCTGTTAATTTTATCCTTTAGACCCGCCATTTTCAACCAGGGTTCCGTGGCATTTTTACCACTTCTTCAGGACGAACTAGTCCCACTTCCTCATTTTCATGGGACAAAATGACTACTCCTCTATTGAGACTAGTGGATTGATCTAATCCGCGATGCATCACTAAGCTCTCCTATTGGACAGCTGAAGTGCCCATCATGCAGTTTAAATGGAAGGAGGTGGGTGAGAGCGGAAATTTTGCTGGAGACAATCCTGAGCGGGAGTGACGGGGACTGAAGTGAGCAGCACGGAGGAGACAGGTGGGGCAGAAAGGAAGAATGAGGCAGTGGAGGAGGGTGAGTATGTGATCACCGGGGATAGAAGTCTAGTTTAGTTAGTGATTTTTGCATCATATCACACGCAGCATGGATTGTTAGAGGAGAGGAGAAATGGGGCCATTAAAAAATAAAAAAAACCCTGATATTTCATATTTAAATATAAATTTATTTTTATATCCAGATGGTGATGAACTTTGTGTTTCCCATTAATGACCTGCTAAGCTTATCTCAAATGGAGAAGGGGAAGAGAAAAACACTCTGCTCAACCCTTTGCTATTCTAGGACAGTCAGTTCCTCTGTGCCATTTTAGGGTCGGCAGAGTTCCGTGCCATGTGTCATATGTGGTGTGATTGTTCTTATATGGGGCAATTGCAGCACTGTGGGGTAACTGAAATGCAGCAATCACCCCTGTGTAAAACCCTTTAAATGAGCAGCAACATATGTGGGGGTGATTGCTGCATTTGTAACACGAGGTAGTGATCGCTGCATATGTAATATGACAATGGTACTAATGTTAACCAAGAGGTGTAGAATAGAAGTAGAAGGTAGAACTCTTGCAGGGACTCCGAGACCTGAAAAATTTTGCAGGGGTTCCGCAACTCTGAAAAGGTTGAAAGGCTGCTTTTAAGCCATAGATGAAATTTGAGTATACCACTTTAAAGGGAAGCTGGAGCGAGAGGTATATGGAGGCAATTAAGCATCCTATAGATTAGGGATGGGACGAATCCACAATTTTTTCGAATCCGAATCCGAAAAAGTTCTCGAATATCTCGAACCTTTCGAATCCCGAATCTAACGAATCCTGCACATAAGAATTGTGCGATCCGTGGTATAGTTGCCCGCAGTATAGGTAGCGAGGTAAAGGTGCCTTCAGTATAGCTAGCTAGGTATGGGTGCCTTCAATATTGGTAGCTTTCAGTATAGGTAGCAAGGTATAGGGGCCTGCAGTATAGGTAGCAAGGTATATGGGCCTTCAGTATAGGTAGCAGGGTATATAGGCCTTCAGTATAGGTAGCAGGGTATATGGGCCTTCAGTATAGGTAGCAGGGTATATGGGCCTTCAGTATAGGTAGCAGGGTATATGGGCCTTCAGTATAGGTAGCAGGGTATATGGGCCTTCAGTATAGGTAGCAGGGTATATGGGCCTTCAGTATAGGTAGCAGGGTATATGGGCCTTCAGTATAGGTAGCAGGGTATATGGGCCTTCAGTATAGGTAGCAGGGTATATGGGCCTTCAGTATAGGTAGCAGGGTATATGGGCCTTCAGTATAGGTAGCAGGGTATATGGGCCTTCAGTATAGGTAGCAGGGTATATGGGCCTTCAGTATAGGTAGCAGGGTATATGGGCCTTCAGTATAGGTAGCAGGGTATATGGGCCTTCAGTATAGGTAGCAGGGTATATGGGCCTTCAGTATAGGTAGCAGGGTATATGGGCCTTCAGTATAGGTAGCAGGGTATATGGGCCTTCAGTATAGGTAGCAGGGTATATGGGCCTTCAGTATAGGTAGCAGGGTATATGGGCCTTAAGTATAGGTAGGCATGTAGGTAGGTATAGGGGCCTTTAGGTAGGTAGGCACGTATAGGGGGCCTTTAGGTAGGTATAGGGGCCTGTAGGTAGGTAGGTATAGGGGCCTTTAGGTAGGTATAGGGGCCTGTAGGTAGGTAGGTAGTTAAAGGGACCTTCAGTATAGGTAGCAGGGTATAGGGCCTTAAGTATAGGTAGATATGTAGGTATAGGGGCCTTTAGGTAGGTAGGTATAGGGGCCTGTAGGTAGGTATAGGGGCCTTTAGGTAGGTATAGGGGCCTTTAGGTAGGTAGGGATAGTGGTAGGTAGGTAGGTACGTATCCTTTAGGTAGGTATAGGGGCCTGTAGGTAGGTAGGTAGGTATAGTGGCGGGTAGGTAGGTACGTATAGGGGGCCTTTAGGTAGGTATAGAGGTAGGTAGGTAGGTAGGTGTCGCTCCCCCTCCCCCCCCCCCCCCGTGCCTCCTCCGCTCACCCCCACGGCCTCCTCCGTCCCCCGTGCCTGCATAAGTATCAACTCACCTGTCCAGTGGAGCGCAGAGCGGCAGACCTCGTCGTTACTTCTCGGTTCCCTCTAGTGGCCGGACCGGCTTTTACTGATGACGTCATTGTAAAAGCCGTCACTAGAGGGAACCAGGAAGTGAGCGAGAGGTCTGCCGCTCTGCGCTCCACTGGACAGGTGAGTTGATACAATGTATGCGGGCGGGCGGAGGAGGCGCGGGGCGGGCGGAGGAGACGCGGGGGGGGCTTGGAGGAGGACGAGGACGAGTGCGAGCGGCGGATGCGCGGTGATGCAGCGTCGGGATTCGGCGGATTTGCAAAGTGGAAAATGGCGTCGGATTCGAATCCACGAATCTCGAATATTTCCCAATATTCAAGGGATTTGTGGATTCGTCGTCCCATCCCTACTATAGATTTAAAAAGGCAAGAACACAGAACCTGAATTTACTGCAAACCCTACAAGTAATCCTGTTTACTGAATCTATAAAACTTTTTTATTAAAATGTATAAAAAAGTTGTTGGCTGTCTGATTGCTCAAAGAATCTTGCAAGAATGATGCTGGACCTACGCGGTCTATGCTCAATGAATAAGGGAGAGACTTGCCTCTCCTAGGTCCTCTAGCATCACTTAGGGCCCTTTTCCACCAGCGCTGGCTGAATCGGAAAGACGCAAACTGCTAGCGATTTTACAATCGCTACGGTTTGCTTTTTAACATAGGAATCGCGGTAGGTCATTTCCACTACCGCGATTCGTTTTTGACGCGAACGCGCGGCGGAGCGATATTTGCCGCGATTTTGCTATGCAGTGCATAGCATAGCAAAATCGCGGCCGCAAACGTCGGGGAATCGCCGGTAATTGCGATTTAGCAATCGCTAGCTTTCAGCGTGAACGCTAGCGACTGCTAGTGGAAAAGGGCCCTAAGCTAAACATAAAAATTACACACACCCCACCAAATAACCCGACATGTTTCACTCCATTAACGGAGCTTTTTCAAGGGATAAAGTGCTCAAGATAAGTGCCAAAGTGATAAGGTGCAAAGTTTACATTTTAAAATAACAAGTTTAGAGACATAGCATATAAGCTCATAACATGATAGCAGCCAAAGCAGCAAAAGCTTCGTTAATGGAGTGAAACATGTCAGGTTATTTGGTGGGGGTTGCAGGGCTGGCCCGCTCATGAGGCGGGGTGAAACTTTTGCCTCAGGCGGCAAAAAGTCTAGGGCCGGCCCTGGGGGGGGGGGGGGGGGGGGGGTGTAATTTTTATGTTTAACTAAGTGATGCTAGAGGACCTAGGAGAGGCAAGTCTCTCCCTTATTCATTGAGCATAGACCGCGTAGGTCCAGCATCATTCTTGCAAGATTCTTTGAGCAATCAGACAGCCAACAACTTAACTTTTATTAAAATATATATAAAAAAAAAGAAGTTTTATAGATTCAGTGAACAGGATTACTTGTAGTGTTTGCAGATTTAAAAAGGCCAATGAGGGTAATATTTAAACAAATGTTTATACAGGAAGTAGCGCCAGACGCTAGAGCGAGGAACATCCGCGGTGGTAGGTATGTGCTCTTGCCCGCTGCCTGCACACACTGTAATTGATGCTGGAGGGGAGAGCCACAGGTAAGGGGGGGGGGGGGGGGGGGAAGGTCCCCCTCCCCGTAATGGCAGACCAAGTTCTACACCTCATGCTGCGACCCCCCCCAGCGGGTGCAGTGGCTGCATCCCCTATTGTTAAGCCCCTGGAAGCAAGTGTCTGCTGGACATAGGGTCCATCTAGAGGTCCAGGACACACACTGCAATCTCCAAGCTGACACACCAGTGATGAATAACGGAGCCACAAACTAAAGAAAGGGGGGCTGAGGATGGTCAAAGAGCCCCTGTCATTACAGACGTAAATAAACATAGGTCATAGGGGGAAAATTTTACATTGAATCCTTGCTTTGCAAACATAATTTGTTCCGGAAACATGCTTGTTATCCAAAGCACTCTTATATCAAAGCAAATTTCCCCATAAGAATTAATGGAAACCCAGGTGATTTGTTCCACAATCCAAAAACAGTTATAAGTAAAATAGTATAAAATAAAAATGTAAAGGAGACTTTCACTAGAACTAACAGAATCACTGCCATCTGTTGACTCACCCTAACCTTTTTTTTTTTTTTTTGTATGGCCTTAACAAGGAACTTATCCAATTACCGTTTCTGTTGCCTAATATTGAGGATTTCATGGAAATGTGACTTTGTAGTTTCTACAGGAAGTACAATTCTGCAGCGCCAAGGGAAGAAGCGCTATCTGCTCAGTTGTGATGAAGTGACGCATGTATACTTTTTGCTTATATATCAAGACATTGCTAGTGTATTAGGGCAAAATTTCACAAAAATGTTTGCTTGTATTGCAACATGTCCTTAAACCCAGTTACACTCAATCCAAGGTTTTACTGTATTTTGATCCATAGACAGATCGCCAAAAGAATTTCACACTTTCTACCCTCTTAGCATCAGGGGACACAGCAGAACCTCCAGGCAGTGATGCTCATCCAGATTCCAGATACCCGAACTATCCAGATATATCCAAACTTTTTTCTGGCATCTGAACTCTGATACGGATTCCAGATAGCTGGATAAATCCGGAATGCACTATCTGAGTGAATCCGGATACGTATTAGGTATCCGGAAATCAGTCCAGATACCTAGTTTGGGTACCCGGATCCGGATAGCGTAACCACGGAGATGTCCATGACGTCATTGAGCCAATCAGAGGGCTCCCAGCCGAAGCCCTAGCAACCAATCAGAGGGGAGCCCTGGCCAGCCCCTCCTGTATATAAGGCGGGTGCCATGATGAGAATCTTATCCTTGCTTGTGACTGCTCACTGAGACCTCTCCAGTGCTGTTGGCTAAGCAAGTGCTGTATTAAACCTAGCGTTTTTGCTCCTAAACACCTGTACTACACCAGTATTTTGTTATTTAGTTAGCTAGCTTGTATTTTGATTTTAGTCAGTGTGACAGTCAGACTCAGTGCTGCAGCTGCTAGGCTAGGTTAGGGCCTGCTGTGTGCACAGGCTAGGCCTGCTGCCAGCCTTAGCTACAGTATAGCTTGTAGGTTATTAGGGATTAGGTTACTGTACTACAACTAGTCTTATATTGTGTGTAGTTAGCTGTTAGAGAGAATACTACTGTTAGCTTCATTTAGTACAGATAGTTACTGCAGTGCTGCTGTTAGTCAGTCAGTGTGTGTGACAGTGTGTGCTCCTGTCACTCCGTTAGTTGAAGTTCCACTAGTACAACTAGTCTACTACTACCAGTTATATATAGTTAATTTGTATTTAGTTAGCTTACGTTAATTGCAGTGCTGTTAGTGTGACACAGTTAGTGTGTCAGTGACAGTGTGTGATACTCTACTGTCACTCCGAGGGGAGAGAGGAGCATTGCCGCCACCGTCGGCAGTTCTGCCACGTCAGTGTCCATTTAGCCACTGGACATGGACGCACTGGGCGCCCAGCTGTTAGGGGGAGTCACATTGCAGAGGCGCAGCAGTGTGTAGTGGCCATTTTCCAGCAGGGTCGTCGGCGCACATTGGAGGAGAAAGACGCCGAGCCTGTGATGGAGCTGATGGTGGATGAGCAGGCCACCACCAGCTCTACAACAGAGAACTCTAACCACCGCCGGGCAGGGCCGCCATCAGAAATTTTGGGGCCCCTCACACATCAAGCCTGGGCCCCCCTACAGACTGCTGTGCACGCCCAGTACAGTGCCCCAGTATAGCCAGTACAGTGCCCCAGTACAGTGCCCCAGTATAGCCAGTACAGTGCCCCAGTATAGCCAGTACAGTGCCCCAGTATAGCCAGTACAGTGCCCCAGTATAGCCAGTACAGTGCCCCAGTATAGCCAGTACAGTGCCCCAGTATAGCCAGTACAGTGCCCCAGTATAGCCAGTACAGTGCCCCAGTATAGCCAGTACAGTGCCCCAGTATAGCCAGTACAGTGCCCCAGTATAGCCAGTACAGTGCCCCAGTATAGCCAGTACAGTGCCCCAGTATAGCCAGTACAGTGCCCCAGTATAGCCAGTACAGTGCCCCAGTATAGCCAGTACAGTGCCCCAGTATAGCCAGTACAGTGCCCCAGTATAGCCAGTACAGTGCCCCAGTATAGCCAGTACAGTGCCCCAGTATAGCCAGTACAGTGCCCCAGTATAGCCAGTACAGTGCCCCAGTATAGCCAGTACAGTGCCCCAGTATAGCCAGTACAGTGCCCCAGTATAGCCGCCCAGAATAGCCAGTATAGCGGCCCAGTATAGCGGCCCAGTATAGCCAGTATAGCGGCCCAGTATAGCGGCCCAGTATAGCCAGTATAGCGGCCCAGTATAGCCAGTACAGTGGCCCAGTATAGCGCACCAGTATAGCGCCCCAGTATGGGTAGGTAGTGCCCCCGCTCGTCCCCGCCGCTGTTACCTTCACAGCGGCCGCTCTCCCCTCTCCGGCGCCTGTACTTTCCAGCAGCATCTCTCGGCTGCTGTGTGTGATGATGTGGCAGGAAGCAGGACAGCGGCTTCCTGTAACGGCGATGTGTATCGCCGTTACTATGGGAAACGAGCCATGCTTCCTGCCGCATCATCACACACAGCAGCTGAGAGATGCTGCTGGAAAGTACAGGCGCCGGAGAGGGGAGAGCGGCCGCTGCTAAGGTATTAACAGCGGCGGCCGCTGGGGGAGGGGAGGCTGGAAGAGACAGCAGGTTAATGCCTGGGGGGGCCCGGGGCTGTGGGCCCTGGGCCCGGCCCGGGCCCGTGACGGAAGTCACAGTTCTACCCCCCTGATGGCGGGCCTGCCGCCAGGGTCCACACAGAACAAATCTGCTGCTGCCAGTCTGCCACCAGCTATTATACCACTACAATAGCTGTATTTTGTTGAAGAAAAAGACGGTTTCATTTATTTGAGATGTCTAGGCTGAAAACTGTTACGTCCCAGTTGTGCTTTGGATACAATGTGGGCTGCATGACCGCAGTCTGGAACCTCCTGATGTTAATTTACAGCCATTTCTTCTTCTTTTTTTTTTTTTTTTTTTATTTGTATTATACCTCCCCACATAAACAATTGCTGTTTTACTTTAAAAAAAAGATGCTCCATGCATCGTTTACTATAAAAGACGTTTTGGAAGCAATTTAAAGGCCACTTCCGGATTTCAATCCGGATAATGGGTTCGGATATCTGGATA
Source organism: Hyperolius riggenbachi (assembly GCF_040937935.1). Classification (NCBI taxonomy): domain Eukaryota; kingdom Metazoa; phylum Chordata; class Amphibia; order Anura; family Hyperoliidae; genus Hyperolius; species Hyperolius riggenbachi. Next base: position 352,473,614 of record NC_090651.1, on the reverse strand, counting down.
GACTCGGATTTTCGAATGGTTCGAATCCAGATATCTGGATTTATCCTGATTTTTGGCTAGCCGGATCCGGAACGATCCAGATATCAAAAAGCGGTGTCCGAGCACCACAGCCTCCTGGTACCAAATGCAAAAAAATAAGAGAAAAAAATAGACAAATCCTTGAAAAATGCATCAAAACACGATAATCCAGCACAAAGGATAAAACGGCTACTTCCAGTTAAAGCGGAGGTCTCGATTTAATCCAAATGTAAGTGTCTAGTTCCCTGCCTGATCCATTTTGAATCCGTTAACAGTACAGTTGATAGACTGTCTCCCTGAGTTATAAATGAGGTGATAGACATAAGTTATGAAAAAGGAAGCAAAATGGATCAGGCAGGGAACTGGACACTTAAATTTGGATTAAATAGAGACCATTTTTAAAGACACTGTTTCACTCACATGGGGCTTTCTCATGCCCCCAGCAGCCGTCCTGTCCCGTGCCGGTCCTCCACAAGCCTCCGTTCTCTAGCCGCCAGCTACTTTCGGTTTCGCCACTGGGCCACTGCGCCTGCCACATGTATCCTTTCTTCGCATTCCCTGCTATTGCAGAGGGGAATGCGAAGAAAAGATACTTGCCAGGGCTGCGCTGGCCTCAACTTACAAGTCGAGGTACAGAACAGAGCGGCGGTGGGAACAGACTCTTTGAGTGGTAAGGGACAGGACGGCTGCTGGGGGCTTGCAGAAGCCCCAGGTAAGTGAAAGTGTCTTTAAAACTTATCTACTACAGTTCCGCTTTAAGATTTCTCCAAAATTGTGAATTACGATGCATAACTACGCATAGGGGTCATTTCTGCTCATCACTAGGGTGGAGGGGGCTGACGACATTCCTCCCTCTCCATGGGCCCCCCTCCTGTGTGCCCTTGCAGAGTACTGTCACAAACAGGGCTGGATTTACCATAAGGCACTGTAGGCACATGCCTACAGGCACCCGATGATGAAGAGGCGGCTCACTCCCCGCCCCGAGCGTCTCCCTCCTTCCCTATGCAGAGTCCTGATGGACAGTCCTGAGGACAGTTCTGCTACCTAATACTAAGGGGCATCTGTAGTTACCTATGACAGGCAAGGGAAGTAAGGGAGAAGTGACAGCTGGGACAGCCAGCAAACTTGCAATGCGGTTCACTGGGGGTTTTGGGTTCATGGAGGACAGAGTCTAGGGTGCCAGGACATCTGTGCCTATAGTGGAGGCAGGAAATTTGGGCGCATGAGGCAGGTGGACAAAAAGGGCGCCGCCATTCACTCCCATAATAAATATCGTTTAATGGGCGCCCAACAAGAAAAAAGGGCGCCGGAGAAAAATAACATTTTACAAGCGGCGCCCGGAGACTTTTAATGTTTTATAACTGCTTCTCATGATTACACATTTAATGATTTATAATTTTTAAAACATGATTTTTACACGAAAAACAGCATAATATTTTTTTAAAACGTTATTCATGCTTATCACAGGGGGGTCTCAGGGTTAGGCACCACCAGGGGGGTCTCAGGTTTAGGCACCACCAGGGGGGTCTCAGGTTTAGGCACCACCAGGGGGGTCTCAGGTTTAGGCACCACCAGGGGGGTCTCAGGTTTAGGCACCACCAGGGGGGTCTTAGGTTTAGGCACCACCAGGGGGGTCTTAGGTTTAGGCACCACCAGGGGGGTCTTAGGTTTAGGCACCACCAGGGGGGTCTTAGGTTTAGGCACCACCAGGGGGGTCTTAGGTTTAGGCACCACCAGGGGGGTCTTAGGTTTAGGCACCACCAGGGGGGTCTTAGGTTTAGGCACCACCAGGGGGGTCTTAGGTTTAGGCACCACCAGGGGGGTCTTAGGTTTAGGCACCACCAGGGGGGTCTTAGGTTTAGGCACCACCAGGGGGGTCTTAGGTTTAGGCACCACCAGGGGGGTCTTAGGTTTAGGCACCACCAGGGGGGTCTAGGGGTTAGGGGTAGGTACAGGGAGGGTTCTGTGTGAGAGTAGGGTTAGGTATAGTTTTAGTAGAATTCTTAATCTTTTATAAAATATTATACATTTCACTTTTTAAACAGGGAAGATTAACGTTTTTACTATTGCCGATTTCATACACATTTAATGATTTATAACTTTATAAAACATTATTTTTAAACTAAATATAGCACATTTTTTTTTAAAAATGTTGTTCATGCTTATCGTTTAAAACCCTGCGCCCTTTTTTCCCCGACGCCCTTTTTTAACGTACGCGCCTATAGGCTCCTGTGATGTAAATCCGGGCCTGGTCACAGAGGCACATTTTGTAAATTACTCACCTGCTCCAGGCCACCATGCGTCTTCTCAGCAGCCGGCTCTTTTCTGCTTCCTGTTTCCCCACGTAGGCTGCGGCTACTCCATGGCTGAATGGGAAACGGGTGATGCTCCCAGTGCAAATAAGCCCTTAAAGAGACACTGAAACGGAAAAAAAAAATATTAATTGGTTGTGTACTATGAATAATTACTAGAAAATTAGCAGCAAATAAAATATTCTCATATTTTTATTTTCAGGTATATAGTGTTTTTTCTAACATTGCATCATTCTCTAATATGTGCAGATTACACAACACTCAGACTGCTCTGAAAGAATAATTTTGAATGCTGTGAACTAATGACCTCTCCTCTAGCAGAGAAAAAGTAAACAGTTCACTAATGGCCCATACTCACGAGGGACTTTTGTCGCCTCAACACGCGGCGCGCGTGTTGCAGCGACAGGTCGCCCGTGAGTATGGGCCGTTGCACGCGCGCGCACCCCGAACTGTCGCCCGTCGCTCTTGTCGCCATGCGATTGAAAGTTTCAATCGCATGGCAACAGTCGCCGCCGCACCTCCGCCGCAACTGTCGCTAGTCCGCGTGAGTACGCGGACTAGCGACAGCAACCTCCATAGAGGTAAATGAAGCTTCCGGCGGGGGGAGGAGGAACGTCGGCGACAGCTTCCGTCTCGCCGCTGGTCCCTCTTCCGCGTGTGTACGCGGAGGGACCTGGAGAGAAGCTGTCGCCGGCCTGTCGCTAGCACGCTCACGTGTGCTGGCGACAGGCCACTTCTGCAGCCCGTGAGTACGGGCCATTACAGTTGAGATAATAAGTCAGAAGACAGCCCTCTCCACGACTTTGAAAGTCGTAGCGATTAATGGCTTTTTTGCATAGAGTTAACTGGAGTTTCTTAACTCTTCCTGTACTGGAAACAATTAGACTAATGTATCTGATCTTAATGTTTTATTTCTTAGCTGTGCTACACATACAAATCATAATATCATAATTTTTTTCGCTTCAGTGTCTCTTTAAACTGCGCATGTGCAGAATGCTCCCAGCCATGGGAGGAAGATTGTGGTGACTGGCTGTGGCCACGCATGCACAACTTGCAGATCTTCCGGAGGGTGCAGCTGCACACTGGAGGGGATTGGTATCACAGCAAGGGACCTGATAGACTGGGGGGAGGGGGGGGTGGAAGAAGCAGCAGGTACGTTAAAAAGAACCTCTTGCCTCGGGTATCCTTCAAAGGTGACCATGCACTAATCACTTGTCCTCTGGCAGATTGCATCAGTGACTAAATCTGCAGTGATTGATGTCCCAACATGGTGCCTAGACATGAGTTCGATTGCTTTCTGGCCAACATGTATCATCTGCTGTACCGGACAGACAATGAAGCTCATAAGGGGCAGGGGTGCAGCATTGGGCGACAACCAAGAGCCACAGAGCTGCCAATGCGCCCCCTCCCCCGTATCTCAGGGGTAACTTGCGCAAACAGGTGGAGACAATACAATCGGCACATTTTTTTCAGGTCTTTCTATGAAAAACATCTGATGGAAAGTGCAGTAGTTAAAAATGACAATTTAGTATTTTGTTGTGTGAAATATGTGCTGTTATCTGTGTGAGCCCTCGTGTCTCCAATGTAGTCCTGAACTCTCTCGTGGCTGGCAGCATAAACCTACCAATCTGTGATACAATCTTATCTTGATGGTACAGTCTTTCTACATCTAAAGGTCAATACCCACTAAGCGATTTTTCAGATTTTTTTTTTTTTGAGCTGAATTTTTTTCGCGATACATCGTTGCGCAAAATGAGGTAAACTGTTTCACAAAACACATCACCTGCGGTGATCGTGCATGTTTGAACAGCCATGTCAGGTTTAATCGCAGTGGATCGTTGACTTTCGAGTTTTGTCGCGATTGTGTAAATGATCAGTTACACGATTATTCATTTCCAGTGCCGCCAATGGCTTTGCTTAAAGGACAACTGAAGTGAGCGGGAGATGGAGGCTGCCATATTTATTTTTAAGCCATACCAGTTGCCTGGCTGTCCTGCTGATCCGCTGCCTCTAATAAATTTAGCCCCTGAACAAGCATGCAGCAGATCAGGTGTTTCTGAGATTAATGTCAGATCTGATAAAATTAGCTGCATGCTTGTTTCTGGTGTGACTCAGACTCTACTGCAGCCAAATAGATCAGCAGGGCTGCCAGGCAATTGGTATTGTTTAGGAAGAAATAAATATGGCAGCCTCCATATTATTCTCACTTCAGTTGTCCTTTAAGTAGTAGAAAGGTGACATGAGTGTATGCACTTTAAACGTAGACTCCGGGTTTTCCCCGGCATGACATAGATGTGGAACAATTGTACAATCAGGGAAGTGAAGCTGCTCTGGCATCCAAACGTCTATAAATGAGAGGAACATTCCATTAATCTCTGGGAATAGCCCACTAAGAGGAAGCTGACTGAGCTGCCTCTTATCTGAGTTGGGCTGAGCTGGCCTCCGAAGAAGCAGATTCTGCTTTTCCTGGACATGGAAAGAGGAACCAGCAGGCCAGAGATGACTCCACATTCCTTCCATCTCCAGCCAGCTGCCTCTCCACCATTCCTATCTGCCTGCTTGTGAACCGCAGTCTGCTGCATAACACTGACCAGCGCTACAAATATCCTACAGTACACACTAAATTCATCATTCTGTATGCATGGAGGCTGCACAGTATGACTTCTCTTGTCCTGTATGCTGGGTGTAAATCTCAGTATCTGCTCTTATTCTGTATGCATGGAGGCTGCACAGTATGACTTCTCTTGTCCTGTATGCTGGGTGTAAATCTCAGTATCTGCTCTTATTCTGTATGTATGGAGGCTGTACAGTATGGCTTCTCTTGTCCTGTATGCTGGGTGTAATTCTCAGTATCTGCTCTTATTCTGTATGTACGGAGGCTGCACAGTATGGCTTCTCTTGTCCTGTATGCTGGGTGTAATTCTCAGTATCTGCTCTTATTCTCCTATGTATGGAGGCTGCACAGTATGGCTTCTCTTGTCCTGTATGCTGTGTGTAATTCTCAGTATCTGCTCTTATTCTGTATGTGTGGAGGCTGCACAGTATGACTTCTCTTGTCCTGTATGCCCGGTGTAATTCTCAGTATCTGCTCTTATTCTGTATGTATGGAGGCTGCACAGTATGGCTTCTCTTGTCCTGTATGCTGGGTGTAATTCTCAGTATCTGCTCTTATTCTGTATGTATGCAGGCTGCACAGTATGGCTTCTCTTGTCCTGTATGCTGGGTGTAATTCTCAGTATCTGCTCTTATTCTCTATGTATGGAGGCTGCACAGTATGGCTTCTCTTGTCCTGTATGCTGGGTGTAATTCTCAGTATCTGCTCTTATTCTGTATGTGTGGAGGCTGCACAGTATGACTTCTCTTGTCCTGTATGCCCGGTGTAATTCTCAGTATCTGCTCTTATTCTGTATGTATGGAGGCTGCACAGTATGGCTTCTCTTGTCCTGTATGCCGTGTGTAGTTCTCAGTATCTGCTCTTATTCTGTATGTATGGAGGCTGCACAGTATGGCTTCTCTTGTCCTGTATGCCGGGTGTAATTCTCAGTATCTGCTCTTATTCTGTGTATGGAGGCTGCACAATATGGCTTCTCTTGTCCTGTATGCCGGGTGTAATTCTCAGTATCTGCTCTTATTCTGTATGTATGGAGGCTGCACAGTATGGCTTCTCTTGTCCTGTATGCTGGGTGTAATTCTCAGTATCTGCTCTTATTCTCCTATGTATGGAGGCTGCACAGTATGGCTTCTCTTGTCCTGTATGCTGGGTGTAATTCTCAGTATCTGCTCTTATTCTGTATGTGTGGAGGCTGCACAGTATGACTTCTCTTGTCCTGTATGCCCGGTGTAATTCTCAGTATCTGCTCTTATTCTGTATGTATGGAGGCTGCACAGTATGGCTTCTCTTGTCCTGTATGCTGGGTGTAATTCTCAGTATCTGCTCTTATTCTGTATGTATGCAGGCTGCACAGTATGGCTTCTCTTGTCCTGTATGCTGGGTGTAATTCTCAGTATCTGCTCTTATTCTGTATGTATGCAGGCTGCACAGTATGGCTTCTCTTGTCCTGTATGCTGGGTGTAATTCTCAGTATCTGCTCTTATTCTGTATGTATGCAGGCTGCACAGTATGGCATCTCTTGTCCTGTATGCTGGGTGTAATTCTCAGTATCTGCTCTTATTCTGTATGTACGGAGGCTGCACAGTATGGCTTCTCTTGTCCTGTATGCTGGGTGTAATTCTCAGTATCTGCTCTTATTCTCTATGTATGGAGGCTGCACAGTATGGCTTCTCTTGTCCTGTATGCTGGGTGTAATTCTCAGTATCTGCTCTTATTCTGTATGTGTGGAGGCTGCACAGTATGACTTCTCTTGTCCTGTATGCCCGGTGTAATTCTCAGTATCTGCTCTTATTCTGTATGTATGGAGGCTGCACAGTATGGCTTCTCTTGTCCTGTATGCCGTGTGTAGTTCTCAGTATCTGCTCTTATTCTGTATGTATGGAGGCTGCACAGTATGGCTTCTCTTGTCCTGTATGCCGGGTGTAATTCTCAGTATCTGCTCTTATTCTGTGTATGGAGGCTGCACAATATGGCTTCTCTTGTCCTGTATGCCCGGTGTAATTCTCAGTATCTGCTCTTATTCTGTGTATGGAGGCTGCACAGTATGGCTTCTCTTGTCCTGTATGCCGGGTGTAATTCTCAGTATCTGCTCTTATTCTGTATGTATGGAGGCTGCACAGTATGGCTTCTCTTGTCCTGTATGCCAGGTGTAATTCTCAGTATCTGCTCTTATTCTGTGTATGGAGGCTGCACAATATGGCTTCTCTTGTCCTGTATACTGGGTGTAATTCTCAGTATCTGCTCTTATTCTGTATGTATGGAGGATGCACAGTATGACTTCTCCTGTCCTCTAGAGATGTTCCCGAACCGTTCGCCGGCAAACTCCTCACTTGTACTACTTCCGGGTCGCTATGACCCGGAGTAGTACGGCTGCGCTGGCACGGCGGTGCGCGTCTTAGATCGCGCTCCTGTTCCCGGGCACTTTCTGCGCATGTGTGTGACGTCATGAGTGACCTCACGCTTATGCGCAGAGAGTGCCCAGCAACGGGAGCGCGATCAAAGACTTGCATTGCTGGGTCAGCGCAGCCGTACTACTCCGGATCATAGCGACCCGGAAGTAGTACTGCCCCCAAGAGATTCGCCTGCGAACAGTTCGGGCCATCTCTACTGTCCTGTATGCCGGGTGTAATTCTCAGTATCTGCTGTTATTCTGTATGTATGGAGGCTGCACAGTATGGCTTCTCGTCCTGTATGCCGGGTGTAGTTCTCAGCATCTGCTCTTATTCTATATGGAGGCTGCACAGTATGGCTTCTCTTGTCCTGTATGCTGGGTGTAATTCTCAGTATCTGATCTTATTCTGTATGTATGGAGGCTGCCCAGTATGGCTTCTCTAGTCCTGTATGCCGGGTGTAATTCTCAGTATCTGCTCTTATTCTGTATGTATGGAGGCTGCACAGTATGGCTTCTCTTGTCCTGTATGCTGGGTGTAATTCTCAATATCTGCTCTTGTTCTGTATGTATGGAGGCTGCACAGTATGACTTCTCTTGCACTGTATGCCAGGTGTAATTCTCAGTATCTGCTCTTGTTCTGTATGTATGGAGGCTGCACAGTATGACTTCTCGTCCTGTATGTCGGGTGTAATTCTCAGTATCTGCTCTTATTCTGTACGTATTGAGGCTGCACAGTATGACTTTTCCTATCCTGTATGCTGGGTGTAATTCTCAGTATCTGCTTATTCTGTATGTATGGAGGCTGCACAGTAGGACTTCTCTTGTCCTGTATGCTGGGTGTAATTCTCAGTATCTGCTCTTGTTCTGTATGTGTTGAGGCGGCACAGTATGACTTCTCTTGTCCAGTGAGAGCCTGGAGCGGAGCTTGCGACTGCGTAGGGCACGGCATGATAAGGTAGCCGTTGCCCCGGCAGTACTGGGTTGATCTGGTGGGCGGGGGGCGGAGTTTAGGCGCGCGGCAAGAAGGGGTGCTTGGGTAAGGAGAAGGGGGCGGGTCATTCAGCTTCCGTGAGTGCTCAGGGAAAGAAGCTGGAAGCTGAGCGCCCGCACCCCGGAATGGACACCTTAGAGGAGCTAGTGGCACGGATCAGGTCGGAGGCTGCATCTCGCGGCCCGGCCTGGGTCCAACTGCAGCTGTCGGCGATGGGAGCCAGTATGACGGGGGAGGCTGGGGAGCCAGGTGCAGCTGCGGCGACCAGCGCTCCGACCCCGCACGTGGAGGAGAGAAGGACGTCCCGCCCACCGGACCGGCTCAGCCCTGAGCCTCCAGGTAGAGCCCAGCGCCGAGCGGGGAGCCCCAACCGAGACCCTCCGCCTCCCCCTGCTAAGAAGGCGTCAGATGGGACGCGGGGGGCTGCCGAGAGGAACCCTGAACGCCGTCAGGACTCACCAGGAGAAGGGCCGTCGGGCGGGGCAGCCAGCAGTGACGCAGCGGCCAGAAGACAGGAGGCCATCAGCCCCCGCACAGCGCGGCAGACAAAAAGGGCCCAGCGGAAGGACAACCACCCTGCGGGCGCCGCGCCACACACCGCGGCGGCCCGGTCGGGTCACAGTGGGAGCAGCGCCTCCACCAGGAAGAGCAAGTCTGGAGGCCGGGCAGCTGTGCCCAAGAAGAAAACCAGGTCCCAGCAAGGAGTGAGGAGGCAACAGCCGGAGCAGCGGCCCAGTGGCCAGGCGGCCAGGGGCAGCTCCGCTTCCGAAGCTGAGTCAGCGGTCGAGGAGGAGGTCGTCGCCAGTGGATCCGGAGTGACGGCTGGCAGGGACTTGCGTCCGGAGCAGCCAGGTGAGGCCAATATAGCTGCTGTTAAGGCTTTAGCCACATTGTTGTTGGGTATGTGCGGGGTAGCCCCTGGGGGAGCGGGAGGCACTGGGGTGGCGGGGTCTCTGCAGCCAGGGCAGGGGCAGGTGGTACCAGATGGAGGTACAGGAGTCTCAAGTGTTGTGGGGGGAGCAGTAGTGGCACCGGGGTCTGCTTGGGCACCCGGGTCGGGGGGTGTGGGGGCTGGGTCGGCAAGTGTCCTGAGCCCGCCGGCATCTCAAGTAGATGTTGCGTCTCAAGCCAGGGTCCCGCTAGCGCAAGGGGTGGTTCAGGTGGCGCCGCCGGCGGCTATGGGTTTAGTGGGGGTACAAGCGGAGACTGTGGTGCGGCAGGAGGGGTCCTCTAGCGAGGTGGCACGTTCAGACGGGGCGGGACAGGTGCGTTTAGCAGACGCGGCTTTTGCAGAGCTATATGTGTGTTTTAACGGTCTCCTGGGTTTCCACCTAAAGCAGGAAGTTAAAGAAAGGATATGGAGAGGGGAGTATGTGGAGATATTTTCATTACTTCCCCTTGAGAAGTTTAACCTGGATAAAGGTAAGCCGGACGAGAAGAAGAGGGAGGAGGAACGGCGGTACAGATTGATTCCGCGCACTTTCCAGAATTGGTTCCAGGCGTTCTCAATTCTGGCGAGCGTGATCGGGGAAAGGCAGCCTGAGCATTGCTCGGCGCTCTTCGGTTACATGGATTCCATAGGGGAGGCTCATCGGTCCTATGGGGGTAACGCATGGTTGCGTTACGATGAGCAGTTTAGGCAAGAGAAAGCAGTTCGCCCTGCGGTGCGCTGGGACCACAAAGATATAACTCTTTGGATGCGTCTCATGATTCCAGCCAGAGGTCCTCAATCCTTTCAGGCAACGGCCAGCGGATCATCTGCAGGTGGTCAGCTGGCCACCAAAGGAAAGGGCGTGTGTTGGCAGTATAACGACGGTTCCTGTCGTTTTGGCCAATCATGCCGGTTCAAGCACGAGTGCTCCAATTGCGGGGGCTCGCACACGGCCGCAAGATGTTACAAACTCAAGAGAGGCAAGCATGCAGATGCTGGGCATAAAAGGGATGACGCCAGTGAGGGTGGCAGAGATGGTGGGGTTTCTAAGCAGGTTTCCTAATCAAGAAATAGCTGAATTTTTACGTTTGGGTTTTGAAGAGGGTTTTGTTATTCCAAGCAGCTGCTCGTTGCAGTGCAGCCCTCCGTTTAAGAATTTAAAATCCGCAAACGAGCGTCCGGAAGTTGTGGACAAGAAGATAGCTAAGGAGGTGGAGGCGGGGCGGTTAGCGGGCCCCTTTCAGACCTGTCCCTTAGTTGGTCTGGTGGTGTCCCCCCTCGGGGTGGTGCCAAAGAAAGAGCCCGGGTCATTTCGCTTGATTCACCATCTGTCTTTCCCACGGGGCGCTTCCGTGAATGATGGCCTGTCAAGTGATGACGCGTCGGTTGTCTATACCTCTTTTGACACAGCAGTTAGTTGGGTAAGACTGTTAGGGCAGGGTGCGTGTTTGGCGAAAACCGACATTGAGTCGGCTTTTCGTCTGTTGCCAGTTCACCCGTCCAGCTTCCGGTTGCTCGGGTGTTTTTGGAAAGGTAAGTATTTCGTGGATAGATGCTTGCCCATGGGTTGTTCGGTGTCGTGTGCGTTTTTTGAGAAGTTTAGCGGGTTTTTGGAATGGGCGGTAAAGGACGTGTCGGGCGTGCAGTCAGTCATCCATTATCTGGATGATTTTCTGTTTATGGGTCCGGCGGATTCGCCGGACTGTGCATATGCCTTGGCAACCATGAAGCATGTTTGCAACCGTTTGGGGGTCCCGCTGGCAGAAGAAAAAACGGAGGGGCCTGCTACGGTACTGAAATTCCTGGGCATCACCATCGATACGGTATCTATGGAATGTAGGTTACCGCAAGATAAGGTGGATGATTTGAAAGGGGCCATTGCGTTGGCAGTTCAGAGTAAGAAAATGACTTTGAGGGAGGTCCAGTCATTGGTGGGAAAACTGAACTTCGCATGCAGAATCATGCCCATGGGGCGTATATTTTGCAGGCGCCTGTCATTGGCGACGGCAGGGGTCGTGGTCCCACATCACAGGATTCGGATGACGGCGGATCTTCGGGCGGATCTCCGGGTTTGGCTGACATTCCTTGAGGAGTTTAACTGCAGGGCGGTTTGGATGCAGGATACGGTAAGTAATGCCGATTTGGAGTTATTTACCGACGCGTCGGGGTCCCAAGGCTTTGGGGTTTTCCTGGGGGGGCAATGGTGTGCGGCCCCCTGGGATGCGTCATGGATTGAGGCTGGTTTCACTACTAACTTGGTGTTACTTGAATTATTCCCCATAGTGGTGGCGCTGCGAATATGGGGAGGGCAGCTGGCGAACAAGCGAGTTAGGATCCATTGCGATAACATGGGGGTGGTTTCAGCGATCAATAATTGCTCGGCGTCATCCCCTCCGGTCATATGTCTACTACGGCAGTTGGTGTTAGAGTGTTTGCGCCTTAACACATACGTGTTTGCAGTTCATGTGCCTGGGGTTGACAATGTGATTGCTGATGCGCTTTCTCGCTTTCAGTGGGACAGGTTCCGGGCGGCGGCTCCCGCGGCGGAAGAACGTGGGGTTCCTTGCCCATCCGCGGTGTGGAAGATTCCCTTCGGGCCGTGTCTGGAATGATCGGGAGATCGTTGTCCGAGCCATCAGCGGCAGCATACACGGCGGTCTGGAACGCGTGGGATGCTTTGATGAGTCAAGCTGGGGGTTGTGAGTCAGACGACGACAGACTGTGCTTATTACTGTATTTTTTGGGTAGGAACTTTGTGGATGGGGTGTCAGTGTCTGCGGTAGCAAAGAAAATGGCGGCGATGGCCTTTTGGTTTAAGGCCAGGGGTCTGCCAGACGCGACCAAAGATTTTAGGGTCCGGCAGGCGTTGAGGGGTTATAAAAAAGGGGCGGTAACAAGGGATTCTAGGCGCCCGGTTACGTATCAGTTGCTTGAACGTTTGTTGAGGGTGCTGCCGGACCTGTGTGTGTCACCCTACGAGAATGTCCTATTCTCTACGGCGTTTGTTTTGGCCTTTTTCGGGGCATTTAGAATAGGTGAGTTGGTGAGCCGCAGCAAGCTGGGAGTGGGAGGCATTCTCGCGCAGCACGTAACGGTGCGCAGCGATTCAGTAGTGATCCATCTGCAGCGATCTAAAACGGACCAGTCAGGCAAGGGGCGGGATATTACACTATTCCCTATTGGAGGACCTATGTGCCCGTATGGCAAGGTCATGGATTTCCAGGCGATTCGCCCCGGCCAGGCACCGGTGTTTTTATCTCATCAGGATGGGATTCCTTTGTCCCGTTTCCAATTCGTGTCGGTGTTCCGAAAATGTTTGGGATCCTTAGGGCTCCCTCAGCAGGAGTTTGCCTCCCACTCGTTCAGAATTGGGGTGGCTACCGAGGCGGCACGTTGGGGTTTAGGGGAGGAAGTCATCAAGAGGATTGGTCGGTGGGACTCCATGCGTTACAGGTCGTACGTTAGGCCCCATTTGGTATAGGTTAGGGGTGTTTGGAGTGTATCAGTTGTTGTTAGTTTGTTTTTTCTTGTTGCAGATGCTCCAGCCATCGTGTGGATTGTGGGGCACTCCTATGTTAGTAGGGGCGCAAGGAGAGCGGATGTTCGGCCGGAGGGCCGACAGCTGGGCTTTCCGAGAGCCCAGGTACGTATTCATTGGAGGGGCTTTCCAGGTATGGTGTGGCCTAGTCTTTTGCCAGAATTGCATAGTATGGCCAGATTGGACAGGGCCCCAGATGTTTTGGTGCTTCATTTAGGGGGCAATGATCTTGCCTCAAAATCCACCAGGATAATCATCAAGGAAATCAAATTTGATTTCCTCAGAATACGTGCTCTTTTTCCAGCTACGGTCATAGTATGGTCGGACGTAGTTGCCCGTGAATATTGGAGGCTGGCCATCTCCGTGCGCAAGGTGAACAAAGCCAGGATAAAGCTTAACAAGGAGGTGGCAAGATATTTTGTGAGAAATGGGGGGTTGGCCATTAGGCACGGGGAGCTCGAGGAGGACATTGGGCTGTTTCTCAGGAGGGATGGGGTACACCTCACAGATATTGGGATGGATCTCTGGGCCTTGGGGTTAGAGGACGGGATTCAGAGAGCTTTGAGGTTGGGGGCCTCAAGGGCATAAGGTTTCATGCCCTTTCGTGGTGGAGGGGGATAAGGGGGCTCCGGAGGTAGGTTATTGGATTTGTCGCGGGGCAAATCCGGTTTGATGAGATCCTCGACAGGAGGAGAGTAATTTTATGGGGCATGCAGCTGTCCTCGAGCCGAGATGCGCGGCTGTGGGCCGGTTACAAGGCTGCATGTCACTCAAGTGTGAAAACAAAATTTGTTCCAGTGGGTACCTCCGGGCCCCTGTCCCCAGCTCTCTGTTAGGAATTTTACGGGTATGATGGTTGTGTTGTTTTTGCAATTTTGGGTTATTGTTAATTTGGTTAAATAAAGATGGGCTGCTTTGGCCTAAATTAATCCAATGCCATGGTAGTCCGTGTTTCATTTATTAGGTCATGTAAGTGGGGGTCTTTAAATAAATGGTTTGAGGGGTAGATAGGTTTACCTTTATCAAGTGAGAGCCTGGAGCGGAGCTTGCGACTGCGTAGGGCACGGCATGATAAGGTAGCCGTTGCCCCGGCAGTACTGGGTTGATCTGGTGGGCGGGGGGCGGAGTTTAGGCGCGCGGCAAGAAGGGGTGCTTGGGTAAGGAGAAGGGGGCGGGTCATTCAGCTTCCGTGAGTGCTCAGGGAAAGAAGCTCCCTCCCTCCCTCCCCTGTTTTGTATGGTTAGGTGGGGTTTTTGGTTTAAAGGGGGGGGGGGTTAAGGGACGTTTATTAGTCATTGCAGCCGGAGGGGGATAAGGGGGCTCCGGAGGTAGGTTATTGGATTTGTCGCGGGGCAAATCCGGTTTGATGAGATCCTCGACAGGAGGAGAGTAATTTTATGGGGCATGCAGCTGTCCTCGAGCCGAGATGCGCGGCTGTGGGCCGGTTACAAGGCTGCGTGTCACTCAAGTGTGAAAACAAAATTTGTTCCAGTGGGTACCTCCGGGCCCCTGTCCCCAGCTCTCTGTTAGGAATTTTACGGGTATGATGGTTGTGTTGTTTTTGCAATTTTGGGTTATTGTTAATTTGGTTAAATAAAGATGGGCTGCTTTGGCCTAAATTAATCCAATGCCATGGTAGTCCGTGTTTCATTTATTAGGTCATGTAAGTGGGGGTCTTTAAATAAATGGTTTGAGGGGTAGATAGGTTTACCTTTATCATGTATAATGGGTGTCATTTTCTCTGTGTACAGGGGCGTAGCAATAGGGGGTGCAGAGGTAGCGACCGCATCGGGGCCCTTGGGCCAGAGGGGCCCCGAAGTGTCCACCCTCTATCACAGTATTAGCTCTCTGTTGGTCCTGTGCTGGTAATAATCACTTCTATAGATGCTTTAAATAGTAGTAATCATTAACAAACTGTTCCCCATTCCCTTCTTGCAACTCTGACACTGTGGTTGTCCTTAGCAGGTTTTGGTGCGCCGTATCAATTGTTATGTATAGAGTGCTTGGGGGGGGGGGCCCATGTAAAACTTGCACCGGGGCCCACAGCTCCTTAGCTACGCCACTGTCTGTGTATGTATGGAGGCTGCACACTACGGCAGTGGTATTTGCGTTGCGTGTGGGAAAGTGGCTTGTGGCGTCTCTTATCATGTAGTCGGTGACTCTCTCCAGCCTTTCAGGAAGTTTTTCCACGCTTAGCCACACATGCTGTATTTGCTTTGGATCATAGAGGTGGTGTTGATGATCTGGGCCCTGCGGGAGGCTGGGAAGAGCGCAGATTGTATCACGCCGGCGACTCCTGTGTTTCTCTTGGCAGGGAGGAATTTGTCAGATTGCAGCAATAGCTCATTGTGGGAGTCAGGTGAAAATCCAGCGGATCTCTCAAACCCTCGCTCAGTGGTGCGTTGCGGAGTGTCACAAAAGCTCTGTATCGCGGCTTACCGCACTTCAATGCACTACGTCTGCGACATTCACAGTGCAGTGGCAGCGTTGCGGACCGGTATGGTAGCACACTGCAGGTAGTGCATTACCACTAAATGTGCCTGTTAAGCAGGTACAGTGAAGCACATGGTGAATGCTTCACTGTATACTACGCAACGTGGCTGTAATGTGCAGTACAACTTTTTGTTCCATTGCATTCTTGTTACACAGGGAACTTTCCCACTGAACGTGGCCTTACAGAATGTTACTCTTCAGACTTTATTATTTAGGCTGTATGCATGTTGTATTGGTGTGGCTCTGTAACATGTATAAGCTATAAGCTCACTATACGCCAGCGGTTCTGGAAGTGCAGCCTGGCTTCAGGGGCAAAATAATTTGCATATTTGGCAGTGATGCATCATGGGAAACCAGTTGCTCACTCAAGGCTAAATTATCTTCTGTTTTTAAAGGACCACTATTGCGAAAAAGTAGGCAGTTAAAATCTGACAGAACTGACAGATTTTGGGCCAATCCATCTCTTCATGGGGAATTCACAGCAGTTGAACAGTCTGACAAAATAGTGTGCAAGTGAGTAGGGAGGCTGGCTGGTATCTTACTATTTTGGCAGTTATACTGCTGTTCAGGAAATGCTGTTGAAGACACAGAAAACCCTGAGAATTCCCCATGAGGAGATGGACTGGCCCAAAACCTGTCAGTTCTGTCAGATTTTAACTGCCTACTCTTTTTTTTCGTGATAATGGTCGTTTAACCTCCCTGGTGTTCAATTTCCCCAGGATTTCTGTGCAAAAAGTGATCAAATTTTTCATAACCTTTTTTTTCCCTGCAGCTTGCCAAAATGTGTCAAACAAGGGTCTAGTATACACTATAGGAGAGTATTATGTGTATGCATGTCAATACTGTACACATGTTTTGTATTGACGTGTATAACCATCAATACTGCTAGTGAGGTTATAGAGAACCTGAACTGAAAAGAAGTCAAAATAACCATACACAGGTCATACTTACCTCCCGTGTAGTCTACTCCTCAATCTTTCTCCTCTCCTGCGTCCCTTTTGTCCACTGTGATCAATGTAATGCTCCTTCCTCCATTTTAAAAATGGCCATTACCCCATAACAGAGTCCTGGTCAGCAAACTGTCAAACTGTAATATCACCCACTAGAGCCATAGGGAAGCATGGACATTACCTTGCACATTCAGTTGTAACTGACAGCTGCTGATATATAACTGGCAGCAACTGATATTTCAGTTCTGACAAAATATTGTCAGAACTGGAAGGGATCACTGTAAGAAGAAAATGGTGAGCTTCTGAGAGGAACTGACAGCGAGGTTAGTATGTAATATTCATTTGCAGATACGTCATGTGTTTATTTTATATAATTTTACGTGCCTCTGGTTCCCTGTAAGAAGGTAAAAACCTCTACTGGCCGCGTGCACTTGTGCTGCAGTTTGCAGATTTGCACAGTTTGTCTGTAGCCTCTCTGAAGCCGGATTAATAAACAGTGAAAGAGCGGCAGTGTACGCCTCACCTGGCTTACAATTAAGGGGAAAATTAAAGCGTAAAAAAAAGCCAGTTTCTTACCTGGGGCATCTACCCCCCCCCCCCCCCCCCAACTGCAGTCTCCCTGTGCCCACAGGTACTGTAGGATCCTCCGTTCCCCCGCCGTGGAGGTTTCCATTATGCCTGGCGCTGGCCACTGCGCCTGCACGGCCCTGCATGCATCCTTGTTCACGTCGCCTGGAGTGTCCTGCGCAGTAGATTTACTTTTACTGCGCCTGCACAGGATGCTCTGTGACGGGAGTGTAAATGAGGAAGCGTGGCTGCACAGGCGCTGTGTCAGAGGTCGAAAGAGAGAGATCCTAGAGTACCTGCGCAGGCTCAAGGAGACTGCAGGGGGCCGGTGAAAGCCCCCAGTAAGTAAAACTGGCTTTTTTTGTTCTGACTTAAAGGACAACTTTTTTTTTTTTTTTGGCCACACTGCAGCTTTAAGGCCAAGCTGCAGGGCCATGCAATACAGCACACAAGTGATTTTCCCCCCCACCAACAGAGCTCTCTGTTGGTGGGGTCTGATCACTCCACAGTTTATTTTTCTTTAATATTTTATTTTATTTTTGAATAAACATGGCTTTTTAATTTTGATTCCCCTTCTCCCCCCCCCCCCCCCCAGCCAATCGGAGTGATCAGCTGTCATAGGCTTCAGCCTATGACAGCCGATCACTCCCCAGCCTCAGGAGGGGACAGCCGTGTCACACGGCTGTCCCCAGTACAGCGCTGCTGCCGATCACAGCGCTGTACATGTAAATAGACGGCGATTACGCCATCTAACAGTCTTCCGAGCAAAGGGGCGGAGCTCCGGCCCCCGAGCAGGAGATGCGCGCCCAGCCTGCGCTCGATCTTCTGCAAAATGCAGCCCCAGGACTTGACGCCAATCGGCATAGGCAGGCCTGGGGCTTCTGCTGCGGCCACGCCCATGGGCGTGGGGCGGTCTTAAGGTAGTTAAGCTGTAGGTGACCATTAATGATAGTCTCCCTAATTCCTTGTATACACCATGCAATTTCCCGTCAGATAGATTGGTCGTATCGATTTATTTCCATCAGATTCTGATCGATTTTCAGATCACTTCTTTACAAAAATGATCAGAAATCAGGTCAGACTACGTTTACTTGATTATCTATATTCCTATCTTACTCTAAGCTATGTACGGTAAGTGCCAAACAGAATTATGAGCACAACGCAGTCGTGCTTGGCGGATACAATTATTCTGAGAAAGTGTGTATGCAAGCAGCAGTCGGCATAAGCAGAAAAACGACATAAATGCGTCACTTGACCAGAGCTGTAAGTCATGTGGTCTGCAGTGTAGATGGCATGCTCGGCGGGCCACAGAGCAACACGTCTAAATGGCCAAGCAGATAATAGCTGATAAGCTGACGCAAACCTGCACAGTATTAGTTTACGTGTGTATTCTGTTGCAAGTGGATCAAAGCTGTTCTGGTGTCGGCAGGTCAGGCCTGCATTTACCTCAAAGGAACTTATAGGCACAAATGTCCTGGCACCTTGGACCCACAAACTCCCACCAAACCGTACCGAAAGTGTGCTGGCAGGCCCAGCTGTCACTTCTCCCATACTTTTCTTGCCCGTCATACGTAGCTACAGATGCCCCTTAGTATAAAGTATCCAGAAATACCCTCAACTCCAAGTAGCCAGAGGTGTCCCCAAGTATTAGTAGCTAGACAAGAACCTCAATATTAAAGTGTAACTGTCGGGCATAAAATAAAAAATCCTTTATTTTTATCTGGTAAACAAGCAATAAGGATGCTAACCAGGCAATCCAAAAGTCAAAATCACTATTACTTTTCTTGCTGATAAATGATCATTCCCCAGTTTACCTGACTCCATCTTGGTACGTTGCTGCACAAAGGAAGTTGCAGTGCATGCTGGGTTGTCCTTTTTTGCTTCTGTACATTAGTTAAGTCCGAGGGGAAATAAGCAAAAAAGACAGCCCGGCATGCCCTGCAACTTCCTTTTTGCGGCAACGTACCAAATAAGAGTCAGGTAAACTGGGGAATGATCATTTATCAACAAGAAAAGTAATAGTGATTTTAACTTTTGAATTGCCTGGTTAGCATCCTCGTTACTTGTTTACCAGATAATTTATTTTTGATTTTATGCCCGACAGTTGCACTTTAAGCAGCCAGAGGTGCCATTGACCATAGGGAGATCTGGTCAGTGGAATGCAGAGAGCAGGGTGAGTAACCTCTCATTTACACTCTGCTCAGGACTGTGCATAGGGAAGGAAGGAGGGAGGTGCTTCGGGAGGGGAGTGAGCCACCTTTCCATCAGGCGCCTGTAGGCACGTGCCAATTGTGCCTTATGGTAAATCTGGCCCTGGGCAGAGTGACATAGTTGCTAAGGCTGTAGTATTCAGAGGCTGGTGCTCTCTAGAAGCTGTCAGCTGTAAGATAGCAAGTGGCATTGATGCACAAGCTGTGGGTACATGTTTAACTGGGATCAAACCAGCATCATCGGGGCACCACGAGGCAAGACAAAGCCTAACGATCATCCACTTGATCTGATCATTGCAGTGGCTGGATAGTGTACTGGTAAATGTCTGCCTCTGACACAGGAGACCAGGGTTCGAATCTCGGCTCTGCCTGTTCAGTAAGCCAGCACTAATTCAGTAGGAGACCTTTGGCAAGTCTCCCTAACACTGCTACTGCCTACAGAGCGCATCCTAGTGGCTGCAACTCTGGCGCTTTGAGTCCGCCAGGGGAAAAGCGTGTTTATAAATGCTGTGGTGCAACTAAGAAGCTGTGGGCCCTGGTGCAAGTTTTCCATTGGGGCCCCCCCAAGTCCTCTATACATGACAATTGATACGGCGCACCAAAACCTGCCAAGGACAACCAGTGTCAGAGGTGCAAAAAGGGGATGGAAAATAGTGTTAATGACTACTATTCAAAGCATCTATAGAAGTGATTATCAGCACAGGACCAATTAACAGCTAATACTGTAGTTGAGGGAGGGCCCTACGGGGCCCCTTTGGCCCAAGAGCACCGATGCGGTCACAAACCTCTCCACCCCCTACTGCTACGCCACTGTATAAATGTTCAGTTTGTGTATCACTGCAATCGATTGGGGCCCACCAATAGTGGGGAAAATTGTGAGTTTCATAACCATTCTTTTACTTTGATCGCCAGAACATTTGTCATCGATCTGCACCACTAATGGTGCCTGATACAGTTTGGTTGGTTGTATGGGTTACAGGTCTTTTTCCCCTATTTTACCGTAGTTTGTATTTCCTCCAATATATAATTTACAACTTGTACTTTCTCCAGAACTTTGGCAGCTCCTGGAGGAACTCCAGCTGTTCAGTGAAAGCTCCCGTACCTGGCATTCTGTCATTGCCTGTTAATTATGAGAGATCTTTGCTGGATCTGACGCAGATGATGAGCAGTTCCAAGAATCAGGTGATTGCGTCTGCTTCACATCCAGTTCTGAGAAGTCTCCGGTAAGATGTTGATGGCGGCTTGTGTGAGCGGCTGCCATGCTGCTGGTGGTGGCTTGTGTGAGCGGCTGCCATGCTGCTGGTGGTGGCTTGTGTGAGCGACTGCCTTGATGCTGGTGGCAGCTTGTGTGAGCGGCTGCCATGATGCTGGTGGCGGCTTGTGTGAGCGGCTGCCATGATGCTGGTGGCGGCTTGTGTGAGCGGCTGCCATGATGCTGGTGGCGGCTTGTGTGAGCGGCTGCCATGATGCTGGTGGCGCCGTGGCGGCTTGTGTGAGCGGCTGCCATGATGCTGGTGGCGGCTTATGCGAGCGGCTGCCATGATGCTGGTGGTAAGAAGATAAATGTAGTTGGGTGCAGCGCTCTGCATATAACAGTCTCTTAAACAGTCAATAAGATTGATGGGAACTCCGTAAGAAAAAGGGGGGTGTATAAACACACTCCCCCCTAAGTGGAAGGACTCACCAGATCAGCTGGCCAAGTGGGCCCGTCTGCGCAGTAGGGGTATTGGCCACCCCTCAGCCACCTCAGGCGTCCTCAGCTGGGCACTTGTGTTTCCAGTGCGTATCACCTCCAAAAGAGAAGCCTCACCATAGCGTAAGAGAGTAAGGGATTAAATCCCACGTTTATTTAAAAGTATTAAAAAATAATAACAAAATCCACCATCAGGTGTCGCATGGGGAATTCCAGCGAGCGCACAGCTCAAAGCCTGCTCGCCTGTGAAGGCTGCTCCGGCTCCCGTCCCCGCAACAAACGCTGAAGTGTGGAGGAAGCGTGTATAGAGTCACCGCGTCCGGTGACGTCACACGCACAGCGCCGCTCCGTAGCTCCGCCCAACGCGTTTCGTTGCTGTGGCAACTCATCAGGGGCTACGGAGCCAAGGAGGCGGCATGTTTATATAGCAATTTCCGCGATGTCATGCGCATTAGAAAGCTGTGTGCTCCCCAGGAACTTTACATTCATATGTACACATATTAAAATACATAACTGAACATGAAATTACTGCTATTCCACATAGCCACCATGTGGAACAAGCAATCACATGCATCGATAAAACAGCATAAAAAATACATTACATCAAGGCACTCACTAACCAGTGCCAGTCACACCACTAGGTGGCGATATTGATACAGCTTTGGACAAAATAGTAACAGCCAACTACCGATCAAAAACAGCGAAAATAACGCTGCTATTGAAAGTAACAACTCATGCAAACATAACCAGTGATAGCAGGAAAATGTTTATGTAAAAAATCTAAAATAAGAGCATACCTGTTATCTAGCTATTGTTAATATAACAATTCAGGTCAATATCTACATTTAGGCCATTAGGCTCCAGACAATCCATTTTGTGTATCCACTGAGTCTCCAAACGGGAGACTTCACGGGTGCGGTTACACCCCCTCCAATGCGTTTTGACCTTCTGAACCCCACACATTTTTAATCCATTAACACATTTATTGTGGTGGGAGGAGAAGTGTCGTGAAACACTATGTTGTTGATAGCCCTTTCCTATGCGATATATATGCTCCCCCCACCTTTTGTGTAAGGCCCTAGTAGTCCTCCCTACATATTGGGTTCCGCACCCACATGTAAGTACATAGACCGCATGGGTCGTCCGACAGGTGATAAATTCCCTTATCTTAAAAGTCCTACCATTAGCTCTAGAGGTCACCTCACTAGTCCTAAAAGTTAATCCCTCCCGACATGCCCGGCAGTCTCTACAAGGGTAGAAGCCTGCCGTTTGCCAAGCGTTAGTCAAGGGGCGGGGGGGGTCAACACAGCTAGGTGCCAAGAAATCTTTCAGGTTTTTAGCTCGTCTATATGTAAAGAGAGGTTGGTCAGGGATGTGTGGACCTAATGTAGGGTCCCGCCGCAGAATCCCCCAGTGTCTTCGGAAGATGGCCTCCACCTGCCTGTATTGCTGATTATACCCAGTCAAAAAACTAAAGTCCATATTCCGTTTGACTCTAGTGCAAGGGGCAAACGTTTGACCTCTCTCAATCGCAGCCACAGCTTCCCTCTGAGTTTGAACCATAATAGGATCATATCCTTTATCAATAAATCTGCTAGCCAGCATCTCAGACTGAGAGTGGAAGTCTTCCAGTCGTGTACAGTTCCTCCGCAAGCGGAGGAACTGACCTCTGGGCACCCCCCTCAACCAATTAGGATGATGGCAACTCCCATAGGGGATATAGCCATTACGGTCGTCTTGATGCTTGCATCTTTTAACTGTTTTATTATTTTGTGAGCGCTAGTATATGTATATATTTTTGTAATGATGCTGGTGGTGGCTTGTGCGAGCGGCTGCCATGATGCTGGTGGTGGGCAGCCTGTGTGAGCGGCTCTTCTCAACTGCTTCTGCAACACTGTGGAACTTCCTACCTCCACCCATTAGGGAATCACCCTCCTTCAACATCTTCAAGAAAGCCCTCAAAACTCACCTTTTAACTCTGGCCTACCGCCCCTCACAAGTGCTCTAAACCCACAGCTGAACTCTGATCCCCTACCTTTCGTGTCCCTACCTCTCCCTCAAGATTTCTAAGCCTTTGGCAGGGTCCTCCTCCTCGTCTCCTACCTGTTCATGCACCTCCATTACCATACACCCATCCAATGGATCATCTGAGTGAACTCTACTTGCCTGATCTTCATGCTCCCATCCAGTGACTGACTAAGCATTACTGTACCTTGTATACATACTGTGCTGCGTGATCTGGCTTGCATGTATTCCTGTATTGTCATATTGCTGTATGTCACTCCTAAATATTGTCTGTAACCTAAACTAATGTCCAGCGCTGTGTAATATGTTGGCACTTACATTACAACAATACATTTGTTGCCGTGATGCTGGTGGCGGCTTGTGTGAGCGACTGTTTGCATTTGTTGCCGGGATGCTGGTGGCGGCTTGTGTGAGCGGCTGTTTGCATTTATTGCCGGGATGCTGGTGGCGACTTGTGTGAGCGGCTGTTTGCATTTGTTGCCGTGATGCTGGTGGCGGCTTGTGTGAGCGGCTGTTTGCATTTGTTGCCGGGATGCTGGTGGCGGCTTGTGTGAGCGACTGTTTGCATTTGTTGCCGGGATGCTGGTGGCGGCTTGTGTGAGCGGCTCTTTGCATTTGTTGCCGGGATGCTGGTGGCGGCTTGTGTGAGCGGCTGTTTGCATTTATTGCCGGGATGCTGGTGGCGACTTGTGTGAGCGGCTGTTTGCATTTGTTGCCGTGATGCTGGTGGCGGCTTGTGTGAGCGGCTCTTTGCATTTGTTGCCGGGATGCTGGTGGCGGCTTGTGTGAGCGGCTGTTTGCATTTATTGCCGGGATGCTGGTGGCGACTTGTGTGAGCGGCTGTTTGCATTTGTTGCCGTGATGCTGGTGGCGGCTTGTGTGAGCGGCTGTTTGCATTTCTTGCCGGGATGCTGGTGGCGGCTTGTGTGAGCGGCTCTTTGCATCTGTTGCCGTGATGCTGGTGGCGGCTCGTGTGAGCGGCTTGTTGCATTTGTTGCCGTGATGCTGGTGGCGGCTCGTGTGAGCGGCTTGTTGCATTTGTTGCCGTGATGCTGGTGGCGGCTCGTGTGAGCGGCTTGTTGCATTTGTTGCCGTGATGCTGGTGGCGGCGTGTGAGCGGCTCTTTGCATTTGTTGCCGTGATGCTGGTGGCGGCTCGTGTGAGCGGCTGTTTGCATTTGTTGCCATGATGCTGGTGGCGGCTCGTGTGAGTGGCTTGTTGCATTTGTTGCCGTGATGCTGGTGGCGGCTTGTATGAGCGGCTGTTTGCATTTGGTGCTGGTAAAGTCGGCACAGGTGTTGCATATTGGGAATGGAATTACCGATGCATTTTCTGCAATATTTTTCGGTATTGCTCCTCTTGATGGCATAGACAGTTACAACTGATTTTGCAAACTGTTTATCCTTTTTCTCCTTGAAACTTGAGGCACACCAGAACTGAAAATTAAGTTAAAATAAACATGCGTCATACCCAGTTTAGTATATATTTTGTTCCCTGGTTTATGTCCTCTAAACCTAGGTGCGTTTTTATGGTCAAGAGTGTCTTATAGTCCAAAAAATATGGTGGTGGTAGTAGATTAAATCTTATTAAATTACATTGAAAGACTGAATAAACCATATTTTGGGGTTTTTGTCCAAAAGTTAAACCTTAATCCACATATTCTGGTAGGAACAATACGTGACTAGACAAAGTCCACTAACAGCCTCCCTACTTTGAGATTAAAAATTAAATGGGTTAAACTGTATATACAATGTAAACAAGCTAGAATAAGTATTTTTGGCTAATTAAGAGCACACGGGAATGTCTGGCAGCCTTCATAAATTGAGCCGTGACTAAATGCGTCCCGGGGAGCTGGAGATGTTACTCCTGATAGCGTTCCTGGCAAACCATCCTAAAAGGGATGCATGCTGAGATTCTCATTGTCTTCCATGCATACTCCAGGAGGCACCTCTGATGGGTTTAGGGGGTACTTGGGCTTGATACGTTCAACAAATTTCGAGTTCCAGAAATGTATAAATCCTATATACTGTACATCAGAGTCCATGTTATCTGCAACTCCGGTAACCAGAAGCCTCAATTAACCACCATGCCTGAGGGGATAAAGGGCTGTTTTTCATCCGTTTTTAAAATTTTTTGGGGGGTGGGGGGGGGGGAGGGGATGTTAGGCCATAAAATACTCAGTGTCCAGTGCTGTCTTCTAACCTTACTATAGAGAGTATGTGTGTGTGTGTGTGTGGGGGGGGGGCTGCTGTTTTAGGATGGGGGTCTGCCCTGGGGGGGGGGGGGGGGAGGGAAAATGCTGTCTTGGAAAGGGTAGGCCTGCTGGATGGTGTAATGGTTAAGGGCTCTGCCTGTTCAGTAAGCCATCACCTATTCAGTAGGAGACCTTTGTCAAGTCTCCCTAACACTGCTACTCCCTATAGAGTGCGCCCTAGTGGCTGCAGCTCTGGCGCTTTGAGTCCGCCAGGAGAAAAGCGCAATATATTTTTTTTTTTTTTTTTTTTTTAGTTCTGTTTTTAATGGGGGGGGGGGGGGGAGAGAAGGCACTGCCCTTAGAATGGGGGGGCTGCAGTGTTGGAATGGAGGGAGGCTGCTGTCTCAGAATGGGAGGGGAGGATGCTTCGGTTTCAGTGAATATGTGGGGGGGGGGGTATGTTTTTGAGTGAGGGGGAGCTGCGTTCTCAGTGAATGGAAGAGATGCGGTCTTGGAATTGGGAGCAGTTGCCTCAGAGCGGGGAGGGAGGCTGCTTTCTCAGCAAATATGGGGAGGGGGGGGGTGGCTGTCTTGGGGAATGAGGGAGTGCTTTGTAACAATGTATCAGAGATCCTAGGATGCAGAGCGTCCCCCACATCCTCAGCTGATTCCTCCCACTTGTGCAGCCTCCGCCCCTCAGCTTGGCCTGGGTTTGGACAGGTTCTGTGGGCCGGTGTGTGGCTGGAATATTGCTCAGACTGAGGTCACACAGGATGATGGGAGGGTTGTCACGCTGCTATAGCTCACCGGAGGAGATTGTCACACGGAAACATGGTCTCTCTTATTGGTCTTATTTTTTCCTTTGAAGCAGAATTTAGGAAGCATCAGCCTCTGCCCAGCCTGCTGCTTATATTCATCACCAAGACTTCCATCTTCCAGGTCTGTCCATATCAGACTTCCAGCTATGGGTGGGAGGAGCTTCTCTTCCAGGTCTGCCAGGTGCCTACAGGAGAAAAAGAAAGCCAGGTGCCTCCAGATAAAAGAATGATGCTGTCAGATAAAGGAATGATATTGTCAGGGGCCTGTCCCAATACAAGTGATGCAAGTATTATGTATTTATAAAGCACCAACATATTAAGCAGCGCTGGACAATAAATACATACAATGGTACAAGGATGACAGACGTAACAAGGTTATACAACATAGGACAAAGCTATCCAAGGCACACTGGGTACAAAATGCATGATCACATACCTTCCAACTTTTTGAGATGAGAAAAAGGGGTACTTGAACCACGCCCCTGCCACACCCCTGGCCACACCCTCACCATGCCTCTAGACACTCATACCATAAAGATTTCGTAAGAAACATATTGTTTCTTACGAAATGTTGTTTTATAATTCAAACCACACTGTTTTTTTCTATCCTGGTTCATTTTTCTTCATATTGACATTTTATTTTTTTTTTTATTTTTTTTTTGTTAAAGAGGTCCCAAACCAAAAAAAAGGTTTTAATTAAAAATATTTAGTTGCACCACTCTGACACATACAAAGATAAACACTCCTTCAAGCCTATGAGCATTTCAGTGCATGCTTTTCACCCTTCTCTTTTCATAACTAGGGTTATACAGGTGGCAGCCATTAGCAATTCCTCCTTTGCCGGACACCACCTACCCCACCAGTGTGCCGGATTCAGTCCCGGCAATTTGAAAGGAAGGGAGGAGTTCCTGCAATAAATGTAAAATATTTAATATTTGTCATCATGCAGCTGAAAAAAGGCAGCTATTATAAGTTAGAAAATAGATTTTATTTCTGAAATCTTAATTTGGGTCCACTTTAAATCATGTAGCGAGCCTAGGGCTCGCTACATGATAGCCGCTGTGCAGCGGCATCCCCCCACCCGACTCGATCGCCTCTGGCAATCTTTGATCAGGAAACCCCGTTCAAACGGGACTTTCTGGAGGGCTTCACCCTCCCCCCATGGCAACGGGCGGGATGACGTCACCGACGTCGTGACGTCAAAGAGAGTCCTGATCCACCCCTCAGTGCTGCCTGGCACTGATTGGCCAGGCAGCGCACGGGGTTTGGTGGGGGGGGGGGGCGGCGCAGCTAATCGGCGGGTAGCGGCAGCGATCGGAATGCACACGCAGCTAGCAAAGTGCTAGCTGCGTGTTGCAAAAAAAATTATGCAAATCGGCCCAGCAGGGCCAGAGATATCCTCCTGCGCGGCATAGCCCGTGCTCAGCACGGGCTTACCGCCAGGAAGGTTGAAGGTTGAGAATCTCGTTTAGCATGATTCACATTTTTAGTATAGAAATATATTTACACAGAAAGAGGGACAAAGTACAGAAAGAGGGACAAAGTACAGAAAGAGGGACAAAGTACAGAAAGAGGGACAAAGTACAGAAAGAGGGACAAAGTACAGAAAGAGGGACAAAGTACAGAAAGAGGGACAAAGTACAGAAAGAGGGACAAAGTACAGAAAGAGGGACAGGGCTCCGAAAAAGGGACAGTTGGGAGCTATGTGATCATGGGCTGGTTAGGGAGGCCCAGTAATAAAGTACAAGGCGGTCATAGGAAAGGAGCACACGATCCTGTACAATACACTAGGGAAGGGAGGACCCTATCGGGGCTGGGCCGAGGCAAGAGGCTCCAGCCTCAGGGCAGTGTAGGAGGAGGCACACAGCTCACTCAGCTATCATTCCCCTATTGTGTTTGAAGCAGAGAGAAATAAGAAAAGGGGATACATGGCAGTGACCGCAAGCCATATAATTAGAGATGAGGGTGTTGGGAGCCCTGGGGCGAATCTTATTCTAATAGAAATCAGTGTGTGATGGCTGGAGTGGGTGCAATGATGTCTCAGCCTTGGGTGCTAGAGGACCTTGTCCCGGCTCTGGACCCTATCAAAGGCTTACAATCTAAGGGAAGGGGGGATGGACACACTAGGTAGGGATGTTGCCGAGGCGTAGCTAGTTATTATGGGGCCCAATGGCAGAATTTTGATGAGGCCAATAGACCTATGCAGTCTTGAGCAATGCCACCTGTTCCTATGGGATATGAGTTGACTAGGCAATGCACACTCCTATACACTGTACACTGCAAACAGCCTATGGACACTGAGATAAATTCAGAGAGTGCAGAAACACAGGTAAATTAATATTTAATACATCAATTACCATTTGGTCCCCCTCTGCTCCAGGACCCCATAGCAGTTGCTATGGCTGCTATGACTATTGCTACGCCCCTGTGATGTAGAATAAGTATTCAGCAGAGCGTCACTGTGTGGTAGGGGGTAGATAGGCCATCTTGAAGAGGTGGGTTTTGAGGGCTTGCCTGACCGTATTGGAGGGGGAAAATCTGAGGGGTGGTGGGAGTTCCAGAGGATGGGGAAGGGCCTTGAGAAATCCTGCAGGGTGCGCATGGGAGTGGGAAATGCGCGGGGAAGTTGGGCGAAGGTAGTTGGGAGGACTGGAGGGGGGTGACCTGTGAACAAGCTTTGAGATGTAGATAGTGGAGGTTTTGTGCTCAGATTTAGAAGTAGCAGTGTGTTCCTGGAAGGCAATGTGTCCCTCAAATGTTAAAATTGGGCAGCCATATAGGACAGCTGCCTGTGACCCCCCCCCCCCCCCCCCCCTCTCCTACAGCACTGCTCTATGAGAGGACCTCCTAGGCCGATCCCAGTGGCATAGCAATAGTGGGTGCAGAGGTTGCAACTGCACCGGGGACCTTGAGCCACAGGGGCCCAGAGAAGCCCTCCCTCAACCACACCACAGTATTAGCGATTTATTGGTCTTGTGCTATTCAATGCATCACTTCAGTTGTCCTTTAAAGCACGTCGAAGAAAACAAAAATGAACTGTCCAAATCCTCAGAAGTCCAAAAGTAAATCATTTATCCACTTGTGCCAGTACGTATAATACATGACTTGCAAAGCTGTCTAACAACCTCCTGAAGTGGAACCGGTTGTTGGGAGGGGGTGGGGGAGGCACCTGTATTAGTAGAGCGAGGTCTCACCACTGCGTTCATAGGCTGTACCAGCTTGTGAAGTGACCAGGTCCCTGATGGGGCAGGTTGGTTATTTAGGGGCCACGGGTGCTGCAGACGTTTGGGCACCCACATTAATATCTGCAGTCAGAAATTGTGAGTAAACCCAGCGAGTGCCGGGGTCCCTCACTATACAAATAGCGGGCACCTTGCACCCAAATTTGATTGCTTTTACCTGGGTGCCCAAAGTTCTGTGGCACCCGATGTTAATGCCTTTATAGCGGCAGGGGTGGTGGTGTGGATATTAGCAGGTTTACAGTGGTGGTTTGGTTAGGAATGGGTGGTGAAGGGGGAATTGGGTGATCTGTTAGGGTTAGGCAACAGTAGAGGGAGAACTCATAATAGGGTTAGGTTTAGCGTTAGTATATTGTTGTGTTTCACAGATATTATACTATCGGGATTACCACTGCCCAATAGTAGAACATGGAAAATTTACAGATCTTCTACTAGCAGTTATTTCCAGTGCCCACATTTCCCCGACACCCTTTTTTGCATGTACGCGGCTGGCCCTCCCTGACTCCAGGTACCCCTGATAACATTCTGCTCATGGAAGAGGGGTGTGGCAGGGCTGGATTTCTGGAAAGGCCAGCAAGGCCCGGGCCTTGGGCGGATGCAGCCCGAGGGGCACCTGGACATGAAAGATGGTCTACTATCCATGAAAGAAAAGGCTGAAAATGGGCAGCAACACATGAAAAGGGAAAGTGATGTCCAAGAGAGCTGTGCATGAGAGGGGCTGCATTACAGGGAAGAGGAGGAGGGGCACATGGAATGGGAAGGGCACAGCTGCACAAGGAAGGGGAGCCCCAATATACTTGGCCTAGGGGCAAAAGGTATGAATCCAGCATTGGGCTCCTGTAGCCCTCTTAAAGTGTACCAGAGACGAAGCACCCTCGTGTATTTTACCATATATTTCAGTGGGAACATTAGAGAAAACGCCTACCCTGCTCTGTTTCATCCTTCACTGCTCAGCCTGCTTGTTACCAGCCCTGATAAAATCCCCGACTGAGCATTCAATCTGGCTTTGCTCAGGAATCCTTATAGCTGAGTCTGTCTTCTCTGATATCTTTTAAAGCCCAAGCCGGCCCCCTTCTGGCTCTGCTTTCCTGTTCTGTATACTTGCAGCATCACAGTGAGCTGTGATGAGATGGGAGGAGCTGATGGTGCCGAGGAACTGACTGCTAATGGAAGGGTATATTGAATTTTTTTTTTTAACTATATTTGTTAGTCATAAGATGTTTTTAAAAATGGTGATTTCACTTTTCACACAGCCCACTAAATAATATGCTTTCTGATTAACTGTTTTGCATGGAGTTTTAGTTAAAAAAAAAAAAACACAAACTGCACACCAGAGCAGCGAAAATACCAGGTATAGTATTTATTTTGTAAAATCTATCGGGGTATAGGTTTATTTTTGTGTCAAAGCGTTCATCTCTGGTTTCCTTTAAGCCGCCCCCTCTGCAGATGAGCCCATCCTCTACAGCAGAATGTGAGGGGTCACACAAGGCATTGGACAGTTTCAGGCACATGACCTATGAGGAGGACTTCCTGTATAATCTGCCAGGGATTGCTAATACTATTCGGAAACGCTGCAACAGCCGAATGGAGAATTTGATGTTATATAAGTCACTTTAGTAGCAGTAGGGTATTGTACCGTGTTAGCCATCAGTAAAAGCAAGAAGTTTTATATCAGGATGATACCATTTATTGGCTAACTAAAAATGAATAAAAATAAGCAAGCTTTCGGCCTTGCAGCCAGACGAAGGCTGCAAGGCCGAAAGCTTGCTTATTTTTATTCATTTTTAGTTGGCCAATAAATGGTATCATCTTGATGAGTCACTTTAGTAGCGGTAATAGAAATGGCCACCCGTCACCATGGGCAAAGCCATTGCAGCTCACAACCTTCCATTTTAGTAAATATTTTTACAACACTGCAGAAGATGTTGTTTTTCTATAAACTATCATTAGTCTTAATTGTTTTGATTCTTAATTATCGTGGCCATTAATTATCATTTTACCTTTTTATTATTCCAAACCGGTTTTATAGCTGCTGCTGGGAGTGGCGCTCAGGGTGGTGCAGTTTGCAATCCCGCGCTTCAGTTTTAAAGGGGATTCCCGACTTTGCTGTGGCAGTTGTGCAAAAACGACTGGCTCTAGTGGCAAGTCTGGTAATAAGCTGCAGGAATATGGGAAACATGGTGGCAGATTGAGGTTCTGTGTATTCAGCTTACTATAGTGAATTGCAAAACAGTTTTCCTTTTTAAAACAGAAGGCATTTGTGATTATTTTTAGGCAGGAGTGAGCAAATGTATCACACGATGCATGACTGCTGAATAACGAATGATTTGCATATTCCTCAGTGGTGCGCAACTGAGGAATGTTCTCTCCAACCTGAATTATCGCAAATGCCTTCTGTTTTAAGGACACACTTTTGTTTTGCATACATTGTTAGTGAGAAGGCTTTTGTAGCCCCCTTACACACTCCAGTGAGTTCTGGTTCACCATGAGCATGCTGGGTACTCTGTACCTCTGGGTGTTTCAAGTCCTACTCCATAGAGCCAAATTAATACATGCTATGCACTGATGAGGATCAACCAAATTGAAACTGTATGTAAGTTGACTATTGTGGCTCTGTACAATTAACAAGCTGACGCATCATTGCATTCCAGCGGTTCTGGAGGCGTGTTTAGCTTACAGGACAATAAGGGATGATTTGCATATTTAGCAGTGATGCATTGTGGGAGACATCCTATGCTCACCCCAACCTCAATCGCAAATACTTTGCTTTAAGAAGGCAAACTTTTGTTTTCCATAGCATTTTAGTAAGAGGGCTTTTTGGTCCTTTGAAGCCCCTTACACATTCCTGGGAGTTCTGGTGCACCAAGAGCCTGCTGAGTATCTGTTATAATGAATTGGCAGTATTTACGGATAGAGAAGATATTCTGGTGGTGTGGCAGTGCTCACTGCACATTTTATGGCAATGTTCTTACGTTCCCTAGATTCTGAGTAGATGGATCTACCACGGTTGAAGCTGGAAGGCTGAGGGCTTTGCTTAGGCGTACTGCCCCTGGAAGTGGCGCTCCAGGAGTACCCGAAAAACCCGGGACGTGGGAAATCCTGTGGCGGAGTAAAGTGCTTAGGTCTGTACTGCCCATATGCACAGCCAACTAACGCAGCTCCCCGGCCTTTTGGCTAGGGAGAGTGCCGAATTTTTATAACGCCGGCCGCAAGGTCAGGGCCAGCTTGCTGGCACTGGGGAATTATCCCCTGGGGACTTCGGTCCCCACCCCGGCTCCCTCTTGGGGGAGCCACCCAGACCATGTGGGCGGCCACATGGCCAGGCCCTGTGGGTAACCACAGGACAAGTTGGGGTCCTCCCAGGGGCGTAGCTAGAAATGACTGGGCCCCATAGCAAAAAAAAAAATTATGGGCGCCCCCCCCCCCCCCCCCCCCTCGACCTTCCAACCCCACAGACCTCGGACCTCCCACCCAAACATTTTGTGGGGCAATCTGATTTCCCCACAAAATGCAACCAGATTGTCGGCAGATTTCCCTACAATATGCAACCAGATGGTCGGCAGATTTCCCTACAATATGCAACCAGATTGTCGGCAGATTTCCACACAATATGCAACCAGATTGTCGGCAGATTTCCACACAATATGCAACCAGATTGTCGGCAGACACAATATGCAACCAGATTGTCGGCAGATTTCCACACAATATGCAACCAGATTGTCGGCAGATTTCCACACAATATGCAACCAGATTGTCGGCAGATTTCCACACAATATGCAACCAGATTGTCGGCAGATTTCCACACAATATGCAACCAGATTGTCGGCAGATTTCCACACAATATGCAACCAGATTGTCGGCAGATTTCCACACAATATGCAACCAGATTGGCGGCAGATTTCCCCACAAAATGCAATCAGATTGTCGCCAGATTTCCCCACAAAATGCAGTATATGTAGTTAGGTCTATAGTGGGCTAACATTAATTACCTGGAGGGAGGGTGGTTGGGCAGGCTGGCACACTATTTGCGGTGCAGGCAATGCACTGGGTAGGCAGTTAGGTAGCTGGGTGGGAGGGTAGGGAGATAGGTAGACGAGTGGGAGGGTAGGCAGATAGGTAGACGGGTGGGCAGTTAGGTAGCCGGGTGGGAAGTTAGGTAGAAAGGTGGGCAGTTAGGTAGCCGGGTGGGAAGTTAGGTAGAAAGGTGGGCAGTTAGGTAGCCAGTGGGAAGTTAGGTAGCCAGGTGGCAGGGTGGGCAGTTAGGTAGCCGGGTGGGCAGATAGGTAGCTGGGTGGCAGGGTAGGCAGATAGGTAGCTGGGTGGCAGGGTAGGCAGTTAGACAGCTGGGTGGGCAGTTAGGTAGCTGGGTGGCAGGGTAGGCAGATAGGTAGCCAGGTGGGCAGCTAGGTAGCTGGGTGGGCAGTTAGGTAGCCGGGTGGGCAGTTAGATATCCAGGTGGGAGGGTGGGCAGTTAGGTAGCCAGGTGGGCAGTTAGGTAGCCGGGTGGGCAGTTAGGTAGCTGGGTGGCAGGGTAGGCAGTTAGGTGGCAGGGTGGGCAGTTAGGTAGCCAGGTGGGAGGGTGAGCAGTTAGGTAGCCTGGTGGGAGGGTGGATAGTTAGGTAGTGGGCAGCTAGGTAGCCGGGTGGGCAGCTAGGTAGCCGGGTGGGCAGCTAGGTAGCCGGGTGGGCAGTTAGGTAGCCGGGTGGGCAGTTAGGTAGCCAGGTGAGAGGGTGGGCAGTTAGGTAGCCAGGTGGGCAGTTAGGTAGCCGGGTGGGTGGGTGGGCAGTTAGGTAGCAGGGTGGGTGGGCAGTTAGGTAGCCCTCAGTTAGGTTGCCGGGTGGGCAGTTAGGTAGTGGGCAGTTAGGTAGCCGGGTGGGCAGTTAGGTAGCCGGGTGGGCAGTTAGGTAGCCGGGTGGGCAGTTAGGTAGCCGGGTGGGTGGGTGGGCAGTTAGGTAGCCCTCAGTTAGGTAGCCGGGTGGGCAGTTAGGTGGTGGGCAGTTAGGTAGCCGGGTGGGAGGGTGGGCAGGTAGCAGCCGGGTGGGAGGGTGGGCAGTTAGGTAGCCGTGCGGGAGGGGAGGTAGCTGCCTCACCTGGGGTCCTTCCTCCTTTTATCAGCGGCGGGAGGTGAGTCATATACAGAAGGCTCCGGCGGGGTAATCAGCCACTAGAGGTTCAGCTGCCTCCGGGCTACGGTGTCCCCACTGTATTGCTGCTCGCAATAGACCAGGAAGTGGTGCAAGCAGCAATACAGTGGGGACACCGCAGCCCGGAAGCAGCTGAACCTCTAGTGGCTGATTACTCCGACGGAGCCTTCTGTATATGACTCACCTCCCGCCGCTGATAAGAGGGGGGGGCCCAGGTGAGGAGGGGGGGGGGGGCCCGGCGAAACAAAAAAAAAAAAATAAACAAAACAAAAAAAAGTCCCCTCGGGCAGCTGCGGGCCCCCTGTGACGTAGCGCTGCCGCGGGGCCCCGTAGCAACGCTATGGCGGCTATCCCCATTGCTACGCCACTGGGTCCTCCTATCCTTCGGGTGTCTGAGGACCCAAAATCCCCCTGCGCCGAAGGCAAAGGGGGAGGTTCCTTCAGGGAACACCGGAAAGGGCCCTGCTTTTGTGGGGCCCGGGGCTGCTCATGCACGTCTTTGTGGGGTGTTTATGCATTTGCTTACTCCAGGCTCCTGTCGGTACTACACAACCAATTCATTATATCATCTTTTTTTTCCGCTTCAGTGTCTCTTTTAAAAGGCATTTTATGTCAAGTTAGGAAAATATTACCTTGGAGAAAACCCTGGAGAAAAAGTGAATTGCATATGGGCCACAGACTTCTAGGGGCTGGAGGAAGCCCCAGGTAAGTAAAGGCTCGTACACACGCTGTACTACAGGGAACGACTGGTCCGTCAGACCCTCCCACTGGGCGGGCGTTCCAGCGACAGTACAGTCTGTCAGGCAGACTGATCAGGCTGTTTCTGAACGATCTGCTCAGCGGATGGTTCAGAAACAGCCTTAATGGTCTGCCTGACAGACTGTACTGTCGCTGGAACGCCCGCCCAATGGGGGGGGTCTAATGGACCAGTCGTTCCCTGTAGTACAGCGTGTGTACGAGCCTTTAATCTGCTAGAAAGACTTTCTCCACATGCATAGTTTGCTATAATGTCACAGCCTTGTGGCGCCATCTGCTGGGGAAAGACACACATAGACATTTGTTTTAGCTTGATTTCACTGTATCGGGGGGTCCCCTACTTACAAACCGGTTTCGTTCCAGGGGATTGTTTGTAAGCTGAGTCCTCTGTTATACATGGTGAAACGTGGATGAATGATTTACTTCAGGACAACTCTGGATTTGGGCATATAGCGTATACTGTATATAGTATAAACTGGATATATAGTACTGTATAAACAATTTGCTTTTAAAGAGACACTGAAACGAAAAAAAATTGTTGAATTGTATGTGTAGTACGGATAATTACTAGAACATTAGTAGCACAGAAAATATTCTCATATTTTTATTTTCAGTTATATAGTGTGTTTTTTTTTTTGTTTTGTTTTTTAAAAACCTTGCAGTTTACACACTACTCAGCATTCTAAATGATTTTACAGAGCAGGCCAGTGGACTATTGACCTGTCCTCTGGCAGAGAAACAGAAAATACAGTGACCGACAGTTGAGATAAGCTTCAGAAGACAGAGCTCTCTGCAACTTTCAAAGTCGTGGAGCTCAATGGCTCTTTTGCATAGATAACTGGAGTTTCTTAACTCTTCCTGTACTGGAAACAATATTAGACTTGTGTCTCTGCTCCTAATGTTTTATTTCTTAGCTGTACTACACATCATTAGATCCTATTTTTTTTTTCACTTCAGTGTCTCTTTAAAGTGTTTTGAACTATTTATCGCGTTTTATACAGTACTTGTAACATTTAACAAAAAGCACTGTATATTTTGTACATGGGACAACTTTGTATCTCTAAAACTTTGTAACTCAAGTTGTTTGTAAGCAGGGGACCATCTGGATTAAGTCACCTTATTTGTAACCATTAAGCTTTAAAGAGAAACTCCAACCTAGAATTGAACTTTATCCCAATCAGTAGCTGATACCCCCTTTTACATGAGAAATATAATGCATTTCACAAACGGACCATCAGGGGGCGCTGTATGACTAATTTTGTGCTGAAACCCCTCCCACAAGAAGCTCTGAGTACCGCGGTACTATGGGCAAACTACCACAATGTAACAAGGTTCACAGACAGGAAATGGCTGTTTACAGCTGTCTGTAACAGCCAAAACAGCTAGGAGCAGCTACATAACCT
Source organism: Hyperolius riggenbachi (assembly GCF_040937935.1). Taxonomy (NCBI): domain Eukaryota; kingdom Metazoa; phylum Chordata; class Amphibia; order Anura; family Hyperoliidae; genus Hyperolius; species Hyperolius riggenbachi. The sequence continues at coordinate 352,437,329 of NC_090651.1, read as the reverse complement.
GCCCACAGTAACAATGTCACCATGTAATAAATGTCAAAATGTAAATCAGGCATTTGAAAGATTTTACAATGAGCAAACACTGACTAAATCATTTATACATAATTATGGTAAAACATGAAGCACTTTTTTTACTACATTATTTTCACTGGAGTTCCTCTTTAAGTGGGCAAGAAGGCTCTCCCATGATGCATCACTGCTAAAATCCTGTTTATGCCCTTCAATGCCACAGTGATCCTGTTGGGCTCAATCGACTCCTCAGCTGAAAGACATGTTTGTCTAAACTGATCACAAATTGGACATGTTGATGGATCCTGTGTGATATGTAATGGGATTAGGTCACAAATGTCACTTTGTCAGAAGAGGGTGCATTTTTGATTGAAGTCTATGAAACCTCCACCTGGGACCCCGGAGCTGAAACTGCACCGTCTGCTCGGTTATCCTGTTCAATGTTAAAGTGGGATAAAACTCTGACATAACATTCAGTAAAAATGTGTTTCCTACTTACTACCCATACAGTTTTATTTGCTTTTGTGCACAAGTATTGCCATCTGTTTACCGGCCGCAATATCCAGCTCCCTTTTTTCCAGGTGCCTTTGTTACATATATGTGGCCATAAACCACCCAATTTGTAATTTTTTTTTGGGGGGGGGGGTGTGGATGTGAGATTCAGTTGATTGTAAGTTTTGAAACATCTGACCAATGTATCTAGGCTTGGATTTACATCACAGGAGCCTATAGGCACAAGGGGTGTAAGAATAGACCCTGCAAGGGATGCAGCCACAGGGGGCCCTGTTGGGGAGAAGCTTCTTTTCCCTGTCCTGAGACTGGCGACTAAGGGCAAGGAGAGAAAAAAACTTTCTGCTCTCTGCACAGTTGTTCTAATGACTGCATCTGCTCAGCCACTGATAAGGAATCATTCAAAGTTTTGTAGACAAAGATTTTATAGACCATCCCTTTTCAGTGTGAAGCAGGCTCTTCTGTACAATGCCCAGCCCCCAACCTCTCTACCCCTCCCCAAGTGCTGTGTACTGTAGTGATGCTGGAGGAGTCTGCAGAGCCAGTTCTGCTCCATCAGAGATGGACAGAGTGAGTGTAATAAGCTGTGGCTGGGAGCACACTCGTCTGTCAGTTTTCTGTATGTGTTTTCTGCACACCATGTGTGTCTGTATGTGTGAAAACATGCACGTTTGATCACAGAAGCTCATATAATTGGTAGAGAAAATGTGTGCAGTGCTTCACTGCTGTCTGTTTTTATCTACATGGGGAAAATACATTCAAGTGTGCACTGGCCAATTGAATAACAGTGGTTCTCAGTGGGGTGGGGGTGCTGGCGGGAGGGAGCCCCATCCAAAATTTCCCAAGGGGTGCAGTGATTTCTAGTTACGCCCCTGATAGGCACAGATTTCCTAGCACCCCAGACTTCTCCCTCTATGAACCCACAAACCCCCACCGCACTGCAAGTGTGCTGGTTGTCCCAGCTGTCACTTATCCCTTACTTCCCTTGTTTATCATATGTAGCTACAGGTTCCCCTCAGTATTAAGTACTTGGGTGCCCCAGGCTAAATGGAGATCTCGTCAGTGGGTGAGTAACCTCTCATTTACATTCAGCTTGGGACTCTGCATAGGTAAGAAGGGAGGGAAGTACTGGGGGAGCAGAGTGAGCCGCCTTTCCATCAGGCGCCTGTTGGCACGTGCCTACAGTGCCTTATGGTAAATCCAGGCCCTGCATGTATCACACACATGCTCCATACACACATACGCCAGCCAAGTAAAACCAACCTAAAAATGTGATTACTCCTTAGCATCCCAGCAATCACCTCCATCTATAATCCTAACCACTTGTCTGACATAAAATACAACTTCCTTTTAATTTTAAAGTAATTTCTTTGAGCATAAAACCCTTTCCAGCGTCAATCTTTCCACCAGTGCTTGAAGTGAACCTCCAGACTAAAAATCTACTCAGCAGAACTGAAAAGGCTTGGTGTTTAACAGTTTCACAGCATCAGAACTTTGTTTTTCTTACCAAAGCATCATTTTTAGCTGCATTTTTAGCTAAGCTCCACCCATCAAAGAAAACTGCCTGGGCTTTTTTTCCCTGATGCTGTGCAAAGCATGATGGGATTTCCTATGTTCACGTTGCCTAGCAACTGGGAGGTGTGATCAGCACACAGGACAGTTGGAACTGTGTCCCATGCTCTGTCACCTCCTTTCAACCAAAAAGATGGCTGCCCTCATGAAATCAAACATTTGCCTGTTCTTTTAAAACGGTGTGGGTAAGAGATTATATTGCCTATCTATTTTAATTAACGTAACTAATGTAACTTAATGACAGTATGTTTGTTTAGGCTGGAATTCCTCTTTAACTGATCCCTGACCTTCCCCCAAAACAAAACCTGAGGCCTCAAAATACAGTCTGCAGTCCAGCACAGAAATATTTAAGGACAACTGAAGCAAGAGGGATGTGGAAGCTGACATATTTATTTCCTTTTAAACCATACTAGTTGCCTGGCTATCGTGCTGATCCTCTGCCTCTAATACATAGACCCTGAACAAGCATGCAGCAGATCAGGTGTTTCTGACATTGTCAGATCTAACAGGATTAGCTGCATGTTTTTTTTCTGGTGCTATTCATACATTACTGCAGCCAAATCGACCAGCAAGGCTGCCAGGCAACTGGTATTGTTTAAAAGGAAATAAATATGGCAGCCTCCATATTATTCTCACTTCGGTTGTCCTTTAAGTTGGCAATACATCTGGTGATGTGTCTGATCGACCATCTGATTTGATAGTTATTGAATTGGATGAAAATCTGTGCCGCCACAAGCATACCTGATCGAACTTGGTCAAATGTATTGATCGAACATGCTGAGAAATCTTGGGCTGACATGATCAATCGATTGCACAGCGGTAACTGCATGAGATTGTGTGTTACAAAACCTCTCCCAAACGTTATATGTAGCTTCCCAGGGCCTGAGCAATCAACACTGAACCAGACAAAGCACCCTCATGTATTTTACCATATAGATCAGTGGGAACATTAGAGAAAACGCCTACCATGCTTTCTGTTTCATTCTGCACTGCACAGCTTGTTTCTCATCAGACCTGATAAAATCCCCGACTGAGCATTCAGTCTGGGTTTGCTATAATGACTCAGCTATGATTCCTGAGCAGAGCCACAAGGTGGCAGGCTTGGACTTGAAGAGACGAGAGAACACAGACTGAGCTATAAAATTCCTGAGCAAAGCCAGACTGAATGCTCAGTCGGGGATTTTATCAGGGCTGATAACGAGCAGGCTGAGCAGTGCAGGATGAAACAGAGAGCACGGTAGGTGTTTTCTCTAATGTTCCCACTGATCTATATGGTAAAATACATGAGGGTGCTTCGTCTCTGGTTCCCTTTAATACTTATCTCCCAACTTCTTGAGATAAGAAAGGGGGACACTTAAGCCACACCCCTAACCCCCCTGCCACACCCGTAGACACGCATACCATATTTTAAAAGAAAAACATTCTATTCAACCACACTGGTCCTTTCTATCCTGGTTCATTTTCCTTTATATTAACATTTGAAAATAAGAAATAAATCAATTTAAAAGGTTGGGAATAAAGTACAGTCGAACACATTTTTTAAAATACATAGATTTGCATAGATCTGTAAAAGAGTAGCAAAAGAGGGACATATGAGCAAGAAAGAGGGACAGGGTCTTTCCAAAAGAGGGACAGTTGGGATTAATATACTCTCTACCTCTCACATCACCTGCATGTGCGGCCTGTGAGATATCACACGATAGGCCCTAGCAGAATCTCTTGGTGTATGGTCACCTTTGCCCTGAGTTCCCCTGAACAATGATCAGGGCTGAGGTTAGACTGTCATGTCATTTCATCGAGGGGAGGAGTGCGTCTGTCTGCGGTACTCTATTCAAGTAAATGGTCCACCTGCAGCCAGGGCAGGGAGAACTTCTGCCCAAAAGTCCTTGCGTCAGATCTGTGATCTTCTTCTTCACTTCCATCCATGCCCACCAGAGGTCACCCTACATCTGCTGATACAATGGCTGGAAGGCTGTGTGAAGTCTGATTTTGTGGCAAATGAAAAGCTGAGGTCTTCGCAGGATAAAGGTGGCCAAACAGCAGTTGACTTGGCGGCCAATCGACCATCTGATTCTATTATTATAATTGGATGAAAATATGTGCATGCCCGATCAACAATGAGACCAATTTCAGGATGAAAAATTGGTCGAATTATTGATTGTGCAAGATGTTGGGCAGACTTGCTTGATTGGGAGCACGGTGGGAACGGAGTGCATTTTCCCGACGATCGATGAACGAAACTCCCGCCGCTGTCCCCTCTAATGATAAATGTCCATCAGGTGCCCCGTTTAAAGTATACATTACCTGTCCATGGCCTGCACTTATCCCTCTGCTGCCCCGGGCGCCTTACCCTCTCCCTACACGCATGCCCCATGTGGTTTCCTAGTAAGGGCGCTCGTATGACATCACACACGTGCGCCCCTACTAGGAAACCACATGGGGCGCATGTATGCTGAGGAGAGATTCCGGAGGCAGCGGGGGACAAGCGCAGGCTGCGGACAGGTAATGTATACACAGGGGGACATCAGGCAGCACATGGGGATACACAGGCAGCACATGGCTGATTCCGGATCGATTTCAGCATGAAATTGATCGGAAATCTGCTTGCGATGTATTAGCAGCTGACAGATCTCTTACCAGATCTAGGTCTAGGAATACTGTCTATGCGATAGTCTGCTCATGCAATCGCTTCTACATAGGGCAAACCACCCGTATGATTTGTTCTCGCTTTCAGGAGCATGTCCATTCCGTTGTGACCGGCGTGGGTGCAGGAAGATTTATCAAGCATATGCGTGAGAGTCACAATGGAGACACTGACTCTTTACAGTTTCTGGGCTTGAGACAGGTCCCTGTACCCCACAGGGGGGGCAATCAGGAACAGCTATTGCTTCAATGTGAAGCTAAGCTGATCTCTGAAACTGGAGCTTGCGGCCCCTTAGGGTTGAATGAACGGAATGAACTCCACTGTTTTCTGTCAAAATATTAACAATCTTGTTCTTGCCTTCCTTATATGATTATAGCGTAGCTGTTTACTCCTTAGTTTCGTAATTTGATACTCTATTAATGTGCATCATTTATTGTCTATTGACGTTTGTGTCCCCTTGTGTATCAATGACCTTTTGTTTATGATCGCTATGGCAACATTTAGCCCCGCATAGCTGCTGGCGAACGGGCAGGCTGTGACGCCGTATTCAGGATCTGACGTCACGCATGGGGCGGGGAGACCTGCCGCTCACCAATTGGTTAGAGCAGCGTGTACGCAACTTCCGGTGGGCGGAGCCTATATGCCGGGACGCCGAAGCGGCTGAATGGGGGCGTTGTCACTGCTTGTATGGCGGTAAGCTGAAACTATTTATGGTCGGATATCACTCGGGTTAGGTTGTTCCCAATCTTTGCCTATGAGGAAGCTTTTTTAGCGAAACAGCTGTCAGGCATCCCCTCACCCCCACTGTACCCCGCGTGTCAGTACACCGTGGATTAAAAGGGATTTCTATTTTTTCAACTGTGCCTCCATTTTCTCTTCATTGTCAATTGCTCAAGTGTATGCTCTGGAGAGCACGTTGATTATGGAGTACGCAATCCGGTGAACCCAGTACCCACCCACCCACATCTGGTGCCAGTCTGTCTCTCCCTTATACAAACACTCTTACCAGATTTGATAAGAGAGAGATTTGTCTCTTGGTCGAATCTGCCCATACATCGCTAGATGTATGGCTACCTTTCATATCTGGTTACATAATCGACCAACTGGGGGAATTAGACCAGCTAAACTCTAAAAATACATACAGGGTGCATTTCTCGGTTTAAGAGTTCAGGGTCTCTTTAAGGGAGCAGTTTTGGGAATCAACACTGGCAGTGTGTGGTTCTCCAAAAGGAGGCATGGTGGGTAGCTAAAGACTGAATGGCATCTTATGGTGTGTGGGGGCAAGACAATGCATTCATTTGTCACATCGGTAAATGACATTGAGAATCCATAGCTGCGGCACAGAGACCCAAAGTTATCTCGGCTGAGGTTTATCCATTGTTTGGAACCAGTGTTCTGTTAGGACAGGTTTGCTTTGCACGCAGTGTTCTGATATGACAGGTTTGCTTTGTGCACAGCGTTCTGTTATGACAGGTTTGCTTTGTGCACAGCGTTCTGTTATGACAGGTTTGCTTTGTGCACAGCGTTCTGTTATGACAGGTTTGCTTTGTGCACAGCGTTCTGTTATGACAGGTTTGCTTTGCGCACAGCGTTCTGATATGACAGGTTTGCTTTGCGCACAGTGTTCTGATATGACAGGTTTGCTTTGCGCACAGCGTTCGGTTATGACAGGTTTGCTTTGTGCACAGCGTTCGGTTATGACAGGTTTGCTTTGTGCACAGCGTTCTGTTATGACAGGTTTGCTTTGTGCACAGCGTTCTGATATGACAGGTTTGCTTTGCGCACAGTGTTCTGTTATGACAGGTTTGCTTTGCGCACAGGGTTCTGATATGACAGGTTTGCTTTGCGCACAGTGTTCTGATATGACAGGTTTGCTTTGCGCACAGTGTTCTGATATGACAGGTTTGCTTTGCGCACAGCGTTCTGTTATGACAGGTTTGCTTTGCGCACAGCGTTCTGTTATGACAGGTTTGCTTTGCGCACAGCGTTCTGTTATGACAGGTTTGCTTTGCGCACAGCGTTCTGTTATGGCAGGTTTGCTTTGTGCACAGCGTTCTGTTATGACAGGTTTGCTTTGCAGGCAGTGTTCTGTTATGACAGGTTTGCTTTGTGCCGTGATTACCCCTCAGTCCTGTGTTTGGCTTCTGCTGTTCCGGATCTGGACGTTATGAGGCCGGAGCCAGGACACTAGTCAGGGTGGTTTGTAAGATTGACAGTTATAGGATTACATCATTATCTGATGCAGAACAGAGACCTCTCATTTCCTTATTTGTACAACCATTTTCCAGTAAGTCAGATGTGCTGAACACTTTTGTGAGGTCGCCCTTCCATCGTCTGCCGCCAGGCTGGTCATGTGACCGACACTTCCCAAAAATCTCTGCAGATTTCCAGAAGACTTTGAACAATTAGACCTGGTCATCCTTTTAAAAACCCTTTCCACTCCAATCTTACAATCGCCACCTCAGGGGAGTGGAGGACAGCGGGCATGGGTAATCACTGAAGAGGGAAGAGCGCTAGAACAAGGTGACCTGACCTCAGCAAAGAGGTGTGTGTGTGTGGGGGAGGTGCCTTATAGTTTCATCCCATTGCATGCGCACCAACGTAATAACCAGATTATTATGTGGCACTCTATGGTGCCCTAGGGCAGTGCTGTCCAATTTCATGGTTGGGGTGTGTCTAGAACCAGATTTTTTGGCTGGAGGGGGCAGAGCATCGATTTCCTGCCTTGGGGGTGGAGCCAAGGAGAAACAAAAGGTCGGTCTGCCCGCGGAAGGGGGCCTGACAGAAAAGTCTGGGCAAGCGAGCGGGCCGCATCCAGCCTGCAGGCCGCCAATTGGACAGCCCTGAGCCTGCCCTAGGGGATAGAACTGCTGAACTTTGTCTGACACTCTTCTGTATGCTGTAGTCTCTCTTCCATGTCCAGCCAACCCCTCGAGCAGCAGCTACCCAAGGCCTTGGCCGTTGTGGCCTCTCCAGAAATCTGGATGTGGAGAAATGAGCCAAAATAGTCATTTAAAAGGGAACAAAGGCACGGCTATAGTCCCTGCAACCCACATGATGGCAGAGCACCCGAGGGCTATGGGTGTCTGCTGCACTTCCCCTTCTCCAGAGTAGGGTGTGGAGCAGTGTTATACTTACCTGCTCCAGTGCTGCTACAGGTATTCTGTTCTTCCTGGAATTTTTATGCCTTCTTATGTATCCTCACTCTGGCCATCCCCTCCACAGTAATGAAGCATTGCTAGCCTGCAGGCTATTGATGGGTTTGTACTAGAGATGGATTAAGATGAAGTGGGGCCCTAGGCAAGGTAGTAGCTTTGGCTCACCAATATGGCCTACTTGGTAATCTGAGAACGGGTCAGAGAAAGCGGCAGTTGGGCCCCCTGACACCTAATAGGCCCCAGGTAACTGCCTGGGTTGCCTTGTGGATGATCCTGCTCTGTTTTTTACGTCCTTGAATTGCCACCCAATGGACAGGGGGGTGTAACAATATCCTCCGTGACACTCACTGTGGGGGGGGGGGGGGGAAGTGGCGTACGAATCAAATCGCCGCTGGAAGACTTGGGCGTAGGATACAGCTGATATACGGCTTATCGTGCTCCTGCACAAGTCCTGACAGCGTTAATTACTATTCCCCCTCCAGGTCCACGTGGATAGTGGGGAATGATGTAATTCGGCTTCCAGCTATTGCTGGCAGACAATTTACGGTGTTTTAAAAGTAACTTCAGCTCAGTCTTCTGACAGCACCGAAGTTACTTTACCTGGGGGGGGGGGTTGCTAGCTAACATACTGGTATAGTGTCCTCGCATACCTGTGTTGGATGCGACTATTGCATCACACGCATTCTTTTTTCAAATTCTTAGCGGACAGCATTTTTCCTGTTTAGTGTGATTGTCATTGCACACCTGGCTGTCAGGAGATTGCAAACCCTGTTTATCTGTAAATTGCTGTTTAAAGCTGTTTAAAGCCATACTATGCCAGGTAAAAAAAACGCATAACTACATAAATACTTGATCTACTTACATAACACATGTATTGTACTGTCTACGTTTTAATTTCAGTGAATTTTATATAGTAAACGAAGATAATTGTGTTCCTGGTGGAGGTCATGTCTTTTGCCCACAGTTTAGGCTAAATCCTGTCATTTCTGCCCTTTACTTTTTTTTTTATTTTCTCCTCCAATGAGTCACCTCAGCCTTGCTTGTAAACACAAGTGAGCAGGGGATCATGTTTCTGATGAGCAGCTAGGCAGGGAAATAAATGGAAGAGGGGGAATATATTGTAGATAAAAAGAATCCCCAGCATGCAACTGTTTGGCACTGACTTCTAAAGTGCCAGTGCTCCTTAAAGGGAACCTGAAGCAAGTAAAATTATTTAAAATAAACACATGATGTAGCTGCAAATGAATATTACATACTTACCTCGCTGTCAGTTCCTCTCAGAGGCTCGCCATTTTCTTCTTACAGTGATCCCTTCCAGTTCTGACAATATTTTGTCAGAACTGAAATATACCAGTTGCTGTCAGTTATATATCAGCAGCCGTCAGTCATAACTGAATGTGCAAGGTAATGTCCCTGTTTCCCTATGGCTCAAGTGGGTGATATTAGTTTAACAGAGTGCTGACCAGGAAGCTGTTATGGGGTAATGGCCATTTTCAAAATGGAGGACAGAGAATTCCACTGATCACAGTGGACAAATGGGACGCAGGAGAGGAGAAAGCGATGGAGTAGACTACACAGGAGGTAAGTATGACCTGTGTATAGTTATTTTGACTTTTTATTTTCAGTTCAGGTTCTCTTTAAGTATGTGATAACTCCAAACCATAACAGCAGTAAAAAATTTTTTTTTTTTTTTTTTTTTTTTTTTTTTTTTTGAATGCAGGATTAGCATCTTTATCACTTAAAGTGGACCCAAACTAAAAATACAAGATTTCATAAATAAAATCTATTTTTTAAATTACAATAAATAGCAGCCTTTTTTAAGCTGCATGATGACAAATATAAAATATTTTACATTTATTGGAGGAACCCCTCCCTTTCATTTTGTCGGGACAGAAATCGGCAAACTGGTGAGTAGCAGGTGTCCGACAAAGGAGGAATTGCTAATGGCTGCCACCTGTATAACCCTAGTTATAAAAGAGAAGGGTGAAAAGCAGCGTACGTTAAAAAGGGGCGATGGGAAAAAAGGGCGCCGGGTTTTTAACGATAAACATGGATTACGTTTAAAAATGTATTTCGTTTAAAAGTAATGTTTTTAAACGTTATAAATCATTAAATAATGTGTATTAAATCGGCAATTGTAAAAACGTTAATCTTTCGTTTAAATAATGAAACGCATAATAACGTTTAAAAAAAAAATTACTAAGTAACCCTCCCTGTACCTACCCCTAACCCCTAGACCCCCCTGTTGATGCCTAAACCTAAGACCCCCCCTGTTGGTGCCTAAGTAACCCTCCCTGTACCTACCCCTAACCCCTAGACCCCCCTGTTAGTGCCTAAACCTAAGACCCCCCTGTTGGTGCCTAAACCTAAGACCCCCCTGTTAGTGCCTAAACCTAAGACCCCCCTGTTGGTGCCTAAACCTAAGACCCCCCTGTTGGTGCCTAAACCTAAGACCCCCCTGTTGGTGCCTAAACCTAAGACCCCCCTGTTGGTGCCTAAACCTAAGACCCCCCTTTTGGTGCCTAAACCTAAGACCCCCCTGTTGGTGCCTAAACCTAAGACCCCCCTGTTGGTGCCTAAACCTAAGACCCCCCTGTTGGTGCCTAAACCTAAGACCCCCCTGTTGGTGCCTAAACCTAAGACCCCCCTGTTATTTTTTTCGTTTAAAAATAATGTATAAAAAAAAAAAAAAAAGTAATGTTTTTCGTTTAAAAATAATGTTTGGGAAAAATATTGTACTGGTTTTCGTTTAAAAATAATATTTAAACATGTATAAATCATTAAATAATGTGTAATCATGAGAAACAGTAATAAAACATTAAGTCTCCGGGCGCCGCTTTTAAAACGTTAGTTTTCTCCGGCGCCCTTTTTTCCTACCGGGCGCCCATTAAACGATATTTATTATAGAAGTGAATGGCGGCGCCCGATTTGTCCACTAGCCTCAGGCGCCCGAATTTACTGTTTCCTGAAAAGCATGCACTGAAATGCTCATAGGCTTGAAGGAGTGTTTATTTATCTTTGTGTCAGAGTGGTGCAACTAAATATTTTGAATTAAAAAAAAGTTTGGTTTGGGTCCGCTTTAATACACTCAGACTAGTTGCTGTTGAAATTTGAGTTTTATGGTGACAATCCCGCTTTAATCAGCTGAATGTATCAGCTTTTTAAAGCTCCTTGTCTTTTTATTGGACCAATAAATATTTTATACATGTTGCATTTGTTCCGTTTGGAGGTTCCATGGAAGCTTTGTGACCTGCTTGCCTGCCTAGGACCTTCAGAGGTGATAGGCTAGCCAAAGGGGCGGTCAACATACCAGAGACGACAGTTGGCTCCAGTAGGCCCATTGTAATGCACGATGGGGGATTTTTTTCAATTTTCATCTATCTGGAATGCTGGAAATCTTCAGTTTTTCTAAAGATTGTATGGTTTGTTAGTTTGTCAAATTATTCATATATACACCGTAGCAATTTTCTCTGTTTCCAATCATTTTTATTATAATTGGGGGGGGGGGGGGGGGGGAGGGAATTTAACATAGGTGTGTGGTACATTGGGTCAGATTTTTTTTAAATGTTACAATCAGTCAGAAAAATATATCGCAGCTACCCGCCTGCATCCCTTCCCTCCCCGCTGATTGGAGGGAAGGGGTGCAGGCGGGGAGTGGCGACATAGAGGCGGGGGAGTGGCAGAGAGCGACAGTGGCCGTGTAAACTGACTGCTATCGACAAGCTGCGTGTCGCTAGAATTGCGGTTTGATTTATGGGGGCCAGCAGTGCGGGGGGGGGGGGGGGGAGGCGTCTGCGGGAGACCAATATAGTAACAGAGGCTGGGCATTATATGCAGACCCAGCCTCTGTGTGCAATTAGGTTTTTTAAAACCCACCTCGGGTTCTGTTTAAGGCAGTGAATTCACCGCCTCTCAGCTGCTCTCCTGCACCAACCGGACATTTGTGGGCACTTGTGGGCATTTGGTACTGTTGCTGGACATTGTGGGGGCTCCCAACCAATGGAGTTTCATCTGACACCCAACATCTGTCTGAAGAAGCCAAAGTGGTAGACCCCTGCGGCAGCAGACACAAGCGTACCTGCACAGCAGCTGGGAATACACAGTTCGTTTTGTAGCCAATTAGATGGTGCGATAGATAATTTCCGACATGACCGATCTCCCTTTCGATTTTTTCGTCGCTCGATTTCTGATCAGGCCCGGATTTACCTCACAGGAGTCTATAGGCACAGATGTCCTGGCACCCTAGACTCCGCCTTCCGTGAACCTACAAACCCCCACCGAACTGCACTGTAAGTGTGCTGGCTGGCCCAGCTGTCACTTCTCCCTTACTTCCCTTGCCCATCATAGGTAGCTACAGGTGCCCCTTAATATTAGATAGCCAGAAGTACCCTCAATATTAAGAATATTAAGTAGCTAGTGTTGCCCCCAAGTATTTGGCAGCTAGAGGAACCCTGACTGAAGGAAGATATTGTCAGAGGAATGCTGAGCAAGGTGAGTAACCTCTCTCTCATCAGGACTCTGCATAGGGAAGGAGGTGTTTGGGGAGAGGAGTAAGTCACCTCTCCCTCTCCAGGCGCCTGTAGGCACGTGCCTACAGTGCCTTATGGTAAATCCGGCCCTGTTTCTGATAGAAGTGAATGGAAAAAAATAAGCTGAAGATAAGAGAATTGATTGCAGAATCGAGCGGCAAATACGGTTGAGATGAGAAAAGGTACTGCAGAAACTCACCGTGTATTCCCAGCATTAGACATGTCTGCCAGGCAATGGCAAGAGGGCTGATCCCCAAAACATGCAGATAACTTAATAGATGAAAAGATAAGCAGATAGATGGTTCGATAGATACTTTCCGACATGTCCAATCTTTCGATTGTTTTACTGCTCGATTTCTCATAGAAGTAAATGGAAATTGTTAAAAGATTAGCGAATCGAGCAGGGAAATAAACCAAAAAAACCTCATTGTGTATTCCCAGCATTAGACAATGCTGGGATTAGATTGTGAGCTCCTCTGAGTAGTGTTGTATTTCTGGAAAGGCTGCAAAGGCTGGGGACTTGGGCGGCTGAAGTCCAAAGGGGCACCTGGACATGAGGGGTTGCTACATAGGAAATAGGAGGCTGAAAATGGGGGGCAACACATGAAAAAGGAAAACTGATGACCAAGGGAGCTGTTCATGAAAGAGGAGCAGTACTGTTCTCCGCCAGAGAGAGCGCACTGTGCATGCGCAGACTGTCTGTCTTCAACTGGCCGAAGTTACTGGACCGGTACAGAAGAGGGAGAAGGCTGATGGCGGCGTGGAAGAGATCCCTGCAGATGGGGCTGGAGGAAGCCCCAGGTATGTATAAATCTTTTAATATCGTTGTCTGGTTCTCTTTAAAACCTTGGAGACAGAGCCTTCTGTCATACTGCCCCTACACTTTACATCTCCCTGCCACACCCAATCAGGACATCTCCATCCCTGGGAGCATTTAGTTCAGTGACGGCTAACCTTGGCAATTCAGCTGTGGTGGAACTACAAGTCCCATGAGGCATTGCAATACGCTGACAGCTCTAAAGGTGGCCATACACTGGTCGATTTGCCATCAGGTTCAACCAACAGATAGATCCCTCTCTGATCGAATCTGATCAGAGAGGGATTGTATGGCTGCCTTTACTGCAAACAGATTGTTTCAGGCTGAAATCTGTTCACAATCGGTGGTGGTGGTGCTGCCGCCATTCCCTAGACCCCCCCCCCCCCCCCCGCATACATTACCTGCTCCACCGGTGTAATGTCTGATTGCGCTGCCCGGAAGCTCCCTTCCACACTGAGTAGCTCAGTGTGGAGTTGATGCTGCTGGAGATAAAATACTAAATATCTCCGCTCCCACACCTCTTACACTCCCCAAATTTTAAGGGTAGGGAGGAGACCCCCCGAACGACCTCTATGCCAAATTGCAGCCCCCGAGACCCGCTGGTTCAGGAGATAGATTAGAGAAATCTATCTCGGGAACCAGCGGGACTCGGGGGGGGGGGGGGGGGGGGGGGCTGCAATTTGGCATAGAGGTCGTTCGGGGGGGGGGGGGGGGGGGGGAGGGGGTCCCCTCCCTCCCTCCCTCCCTCCCTCCCTCCCTCCCTCCCTCCCTACCCACCCTACCTACCCACCCTACCTACCCACCCTACCTACCCTACCCTACCTTACCCTACCTTACCCTACCTTACCCTACCCTACCTTACCCTACCCTACCCTGAAAATTTGGGGAGTGTAAGAGGTGTGGGAGCGGAGATATTTCGTATTTTACCTCCAGCAGCAGCATTCTATGGGAAATGTGGCCGCACAGTCTCCTACTGCGCATGCGGGGCAGCACAAATCCACAGGCAGCGTAATCAGACACAACACCGGCGCGACTCCCCAGGTCTCTGCTGTCTTCTTCTCCGCTCTGGTCTGGTCTCCGGCATGCTTCACTTCCTGCCCGGCAGGAAGTTTAAACAGTAGAGCGCCCTCTACTGTTTAAACTTCCTGCCGGGCAGGAAGAAGTGAAGCATGCCGGAGACCAGAGCGGAGAAGACAGCAGTGACAGCGGAGACTCGCGCCGGCCGGAACAGATAATGTATACCCGCTGTATTGCGTCGGTTGTCGGGCATTCGAACGCCTCTATCCACGCACTCCCGACCCGCCGGCGATCGAGAAAAATCTTCTGCACGGACGGATCGACGGGAACGATCGATTTCAGACGGAAATCGATCGTCCTATCAGCGGTGCGCGCGGCAATTGCACAGCCGATTCGATCACTGTGATCGAATCGGCCGTATATCGGCGGGAAAATCGTTAGATGTATGGGCCCTTAAAGGAGTTCTGTGGGGGATTGTGGAAGAAAAAAACGGACACTTACCTTGGGCTTCTATCAGCCCCGTGCAGCGGTAATATCCCACGCCGTCCTCCTTCCATCTGCCGTTCTCCGGCCCCGGTCTAAGCGGCATGGGATCCAATTGCGGCTGCGCTAGTGGCCGCGCACCCGCTCGCTTCCGCCTGCGTCATCGGAAGCTTACTGCGCAGTACAAGGCTCCGTTGTACTGCGCCTGCGCAGTAAGCCTCAGATGATGCGAGCGGAGGCACGGCAACGCGCTTTATTCGTCTGTATGTCAGACGAATAATAGCCCGGTGCCGGCTGCGGGGAACGGCGGATGGGAGCAGGACGTCGTGGGACATTACCGCTGCATGGGGCTCATAGAAGCCCAAGGTAAGTGGCAGTTTTTATCGTCAGAAACCCCCACAGAACCCCTTTAAGCATAACTCGGGGAGGCAGAGGCATGATGGGATTTGTAGCTGTCACAGCTGGAGTGCCAAGGTTAGCCTTCACTAATTTAGGTCCAAGCTGAAAAGCCACCAGTTTAGCATGGAATTTAAAGGGAATGTCCAAGCAATATAAAAAAATGAGTTTCACTTACCTGGGGCTTCTACCAGCCCCATGCAGCCATCCTGTGCCCTCATTGTCACTCACTGCTGCTCCAGTCCCCCGCTGGCAACTTGCCGACCTCGGAGGTCGGCGGGACGCATTGCGTACATTTTTACGCATTCCCGCTAGTGCAGGAACAGTAACACATACATTTTTACGCATTACTGGTTCAATGCGTAAAAATGTACGCATTAAACCAGTAACGCGTAAAAATGTAAGTGTTAATGTTCCTGCACTGGCGGGAATGCGTAAAAATGTACGCAATGCGTCCTGCCGACCTCCGAGGTCGGCAAGCTGCCAGTGGGGGACTGGAGCAGCAGTGAGTGACAATGAGGGCACAGGATGGCTGCATGGGGCTGGTAGAAGCCCCAGGTAAGTGAAACTCATTTTTTTATTTTGCTTGGACCTTCCCTTTATGAATGCCTATTTTCTCTGTAACACAGTCCACCCTGCAACCCTGGATTGATCTGAGACATAAGTGGTAGTTCTTGGCATCTTGCATGTGTAGGAGTCTATACTAGCATAGTCAGTGTCCTTCACTTGAACCTTATTGAAGATAAAAAGTAGTTTTTTTTAGTACACAGACCACACTGTGCTTGTACTGGAAACACAAACTGTAACAAAACCAAGTATGATAAGCCTTTCATTCAAGCAATCCATTTTCTCTGGTTCTTATTTGAAGATTTAATAAACCAATGTTTAACATTGGATTATGTCAGCCACTGTGTCCTTCAACACTGGCTACGTACCTCTAAAGCAAGACACTAGAATCCAGACATTTGGCCCCCGAAGAAGTGGTAGCCCACGAAACCGATTAATGTGGACCTGAACTCAGAAGTGCCTCTCTGCTCTAAAAGATAAGCAACAGCAGAATAACCTTTAAAGAAAAAAATGTTTCTTTGATAAAGCTGGTACAAATCCTTCAATAAATCTGCAGTGTCTACTTCCTGATTTAATGGAAGCAGGCGTAGGGTTAACATCCTGTGTTTACTAATTAGCTGCTCTGGAGAGGCAGCCAGCTGAGAGATCGTATTACACCTGTGCTTAGTCTCAGATGAGGGGGAATTGGACAGGCTAAACTCTCTAAATACATACAGGGTGCATTTCTCTTTTTTTCCTTCAGTGCAAAAGCTCAGATCCACTAAGTCTGCGCATTCCCCTGCACCCACAAGAACTAATGCTAGGTACACACAATGCAATTTTCTGACAGATTGAATGTCCGATTGATTAGTTCCAACATGTCCAATCTGATTTCCAATCGGTTTTCAATTGATTTTTTTTTTTTTCATAGAAGTGAACGAAGAATCGATCGGAAATCAGAGCAGACATGTTGCAATTTTCTGACTTACTGTCTGATTGAATATTTCCATTGTGTACCTAGCATAAGAGCACGCATGTTGATGTGATGACCAATTGTTACTTTTGTGTGGTAAACAGCATTGTGACTTTGCTTAACCGCTTGAGGATAAGGATTGCCCAGCCTAGGAGAACTCATGGAGAAGCATGTGATAAGTTTGGTCAGCTGATAGATTTGTAAGGTTCTGATTTGCTGCGATGACTTTCTGGTTTAACACATGATCATGACCAGCAAATCAGAGCCTTACAGATCTCAGTTGACCAAACTGATCACATGCTTCTCCGTGAGTTCTCCTAGGCAGGGCCATCCCTACTTGAGGACCATAGGCTTACACCCCCTAGTGACCAGGCTATTTTTTACAATTTAGTGCTCTGCCGCTTTAAAAGCTTGCTGCAGAGCCATAACACTGAGCACATAAGTGAATTCCTCCCCCCCCCCCCCCCCCTTTCTGCCCACCAAAAGATATTTCTGTTGGTGGGTTCTGATCGCTGCTGCAGTGTTTATTTATTTATTTTTGCTTTTAATAAATGTATCCATTTTCTTTTTGTTTTCCCCTACCTTCCCCCGCCAGCCAAACCCAGTGGTCCTTTCTCATCAGCCTATGAGAGGGGATCGCTCTGAGCGCCTCTAGGGGACAGCTGAGCGACACGGCTGTTCCCAGTACAGCGCTGTACAAGGTTTTGCTGTCTACCAGTCTCCTAGCGCTGATCGCCGCTGGTAGGCTGATGACTAAGCGGGCGATCCCCTGCAAAACCCCGCCCCAGGACTTGACACTTTTTGGTTTTAGGCGGTCCTGGGGCTGTCACCTTCCCAACGCCTATCTGCTTAAATAACATTGAGCTGCAGTAGTTGTATCCACTTCAGTCTTTCTGGATTCTAGAATAAGGGCTAGTTCACACTTGATTTAAAAACGTATCCGTAGCTACGTTTTTTGTCCCGGACGAAAAACGTAGCCACGGATACCAATGTTAAAAATAGGAACAGTAGACACAAGTTAAAAACGTATCCGCGTGCGATCCGCGGAATAAGTTTTTAAACCCGGAACGCTGAGTCCGGACTTGCAGCATTTTTCACGGACCCGTATACACGTACGGGTAGTGAAAATCAATGGGGAAACGGGCCTCCCTCTTCACTGACATTTTGGGACACTGGAAACGGATCAGTTTCCAGTGTCCCATGGTGAAGGAGGGGGCCGCCATGCTGGAGGGGGTAGCAGCCAGGACGGGGGGCTGCGGGCAAAGCGGCGGCCAGGGGGGGTCACATCCCCCCCCCCCCTTGCTCACCTGGGTGCCCCCCGTCCCCGCTCCCCCTCCAGCTCGCATATAATGTAATAATTTGTACCTAAGGAAGTTCGGCGAGCCGGGCACTTCCGCCCACACCGCTCGCCGTCACTTCCTGCGATGCCGCCCACTGAAATACAGAGGGCGACATTGCAGGAAGTGACGGCGAACGGTGTGGGTGGAAGTGCCCGGCTCGCCGAACTTCATTAGGTACAAATTACATTATATGCGAGCTGGAGGGGGAGCGGGGACGGGGGGCACCCAGGTGAGCAAGGGGGGGGGGATGTGACCCCCCTGGCCGCCGCTTTGCCCGCAGCCCCCCGTCCCCGCTCCCCCTCTAGCAAAAACAAACAAACACGCAAGCGGATCCAAAACGTGTGCTGCAAAAAAGGCAGCACGGATCAGTTTGCGTTCCGGGTTTTGAAAATCTGAGCCCGGACCACGGATGCGTCCCGCACCCGGAGCTAGTGTGGCCCTAGCCTTAAGGCTGATGCCCTCCTGATACCCCACCCGTATATGCCATAGTAGTTGCATGTTGGGTGTACATAGAGGACATATAACCAGATTATAGCCCAGCTTCCTTGTCTTCTGGTTGCCGGATCGGTACAGTTGTCGCCTGGAGACATAATGTTAGTCATTTCTGCTCTCCTGAGGACTGACGCTCCTCATCCCACTTGCACAGCAGCACAACACACGTAGGAGGCTCACCTGCGGCAATGCACTACTGAAACGACCTCCCAGCCAAACTGTTCGTTGCCTACAACTGGGTGCTCCAAAGCCGGATCCTTATTGAATAAGGCTGGGTTCACACTTGCAACTGTGACGGATACTGCAGGTCTGATGTAGTTGAACGGGAGGGGGAGGGGGGAATAGATATGTAAACAGTAGGGATGCTTATTTGGATTCCACGGAATTGACATCTCCGCATTTCCAATCGGAGCTCCGCTGAAATTTTAGCCCAATCACAGAACTCTGAAGCATTGGACCAATCAGAATGCTGAATTTTTCCTCAAATTAATTACCGCAGTAATTTTAGACCAAACTCGAAATTTCCGTTTTCTGATTTTCCTATTTATTTCTTTTTTGCATTCTCTGATGTAAACAAAAATGACAAAATACTCCTTTGAGAAAAATGGAAGTCAGAGACAATCAGAATTTCTGCAGAATCTGGAATAGGCATGTCTAACATAGGATCCGTTCACTAGGGATGGTCAAAGAGTAACTGTAGTGAAAAGAAATAGTAAGTGTCTCTGATGCTGTAACCAGGTAAAGTACAGTAAGTGGCCATCCTGAATAATTTACTGAATTCCACTACACAGCACTACAGCGCCTCTGAGTGCAGCAGTGAAGGCCAACCAAGGGGCAGAGGGCTGGCTGAGCACTGAGCAGACCAAAGAGAAGTTTGAAATGAGGCCCTAGGCAAGGCTTTGGCTCCTCCCCCCAGCCCTTTTCCTAATATGAGACGGGAAAGGGGTCAGAAAAAGTGGCAGTTGGGGCCCCCTGACATCCACTAGGCCCCAGGCACCTGCCTAGGTTGCCTTGTGTGCGATGCTGCAGAAGTACCTTTTGTGAGACGCTACAGGCTGGATGTGTCTGCTAATTCACTCTTGTGAGCAGCACGTCTCCCTCCCTCCTGTTCTTGTTTATGCTGTCGGGGGTGTTGTCCTGAGATGAACTGGGAAACAGACTACTGGTAACCTCTTCCATGAATCCAGAGGACAAAGTCCTGACGCTGAAACCTTTATTGTTCCTCCGCTGGCATGGAGCAGCTCTTCCTGAGAGGCAGTGCCATGTACAAACCGCTTCCTGTGCACTCCAGAAAATGTCGTTTGCTACCTGGGCTGCTGCTACTACTTTATTTTTGTTGGTTGCAACAATCAATATAAAAACATCTTTCTATATCTACCACCCATCAGCAAGAGAAGAAATCCCAGATTTTCCACTGCACCTGCGCTTGCATTATAAATTAAAGCGCAACGACCCAGCAAAAGGGGCTGAACTGTATCAGGTCAAGCAGACAGTGTTTGATTGCAGCAAATAGGCTTAAAATGGAGGAACCCCTGCAATAGTTGTCAGGGACGGAGCTACCATAGGAAAAAAATAAGCAATTGCCCCAGAGCCTGTAGGGGCCCCGAAGGTGTCGCTCCCCATCTTAACTGTTGCTCCCCAGGGACTTTGCAGAGTCTTTGGCAGAGTAGCGTCTCATCTGTGCTGGCGGGCAGGTGAGACACTACACTGACATAGACACTGCAGGGGCCCAGGGGAGCACAGTTAAGTTGGGAAGTGATTGGGGGAGGGTCAGTAGCCAGCTCAGGGGCCCAGGAGGGAAATTTGGCTGCAACAAAGGGGCCCTAATGACGCTTTTTGGCCGGTTGTCTGTTGAGGAGCACCTAGGCTAATTTTGCCCTAGGGCCCAATTGTTCCTTGAACCGGCCCTGGGAGTTGTATAACTGCACCGGCATCTTTGTGATCTGCAATGTGGTTTTTCTATCCAGTTTTTAGGTTGTATCTCCTGTTAGTCACCCGGAAGGGGAAAAAGCGTCCCTGGGGCAGTGACGTACCTTGAGCTTATGGGGGGCCCCATAGCAAAACTTTTCTGGGGCCATCAGATGTAGGCATTCTTTAGCTATGCCACCTGCCCCTACCCTATGGCTAGGAGATCATTGGCAATTTACATTTTAGTGTAATGTACACTGCATATAGTCCATTGGCACCGATAGTCAGAGGGTGGAGGAATAAAAGAATGTTAATAGTGATGGTGAACACAGCAAGTAGTATCACTTGGGCCCCCTCTGCTCTAGGGCCCCATAGCAGATGCCAGTGGCGTAGCAATAGGGGGTGCAGAGGTAGCGACCGCATCGGGGCCCTTGGGCCAGAGGGGCCCCGTGGGGCCCATTCTCAACCACAGAATTAGCTCTCTATTGGTCCTGTGCTGGTAATAATCACTTCTATAGATGCTTTTATTAGTAGTAATCATTAACAAACTGTTCCCCATCCCTTTCTTGCACTTCTGACACTGTGGTTGTCTTTGGCAGGTTTTGGTGCGCCATATCAATTGTTATGTATATAGTGCTTGGGGGGCCCCAATGTAAACCTTGCATCGGGGCCCATAGCTCCTTAGCTACGCCACTGGCAGATGCTATAGCTATTGCTATGCCCCTACCCTGGGGGTACTTACCTCAGGAGGGGAAAGCCTCTGGATCCTAAAGAGGCATCCCCAAAAATCCGCTGGTCATCGCTGCGCACCTGTGCAGTGGCGGCTTTCCACTCGGGCTCTTGCACAAATAGCGGAGCCCGATTGGGTCTGCTCTACTGCACAGGAGCTCAGAGCCATTTGTGCTGCCAGACGCAGTACAGCTACATTGGTTTGCAAAGAGAGCAGCTGTGGATTGTCAGAGTACTGGGCAGCGGCAATGTCTCGAAGAATCCAAAGGCTTCCCTTTTTTTGTTTGCCCAATTAGTCAATTGATTAAATAAAACATTATTTATTGGATTTATATCGCGTCAACATATTATGCAGCGCTATACAATACATAGGATTACAGGAAATAACAGGGGTGACCGACAGCACAATACATGTAATAAGCAATAGATGCAATACAGGTAAAAAGCTATAAGATACACAACACACAATGCCAGATCATACAGTGGAGTGATAGTGTGCTGTTAATACAAGTTCACACTACTCTGGGTGGAGTGTACAATCCTGTATGGTACACAAGGGGAGAGGGCCCTGCCAAAGGCTTACAATCTAGAGGGAGGGGGTGGTGATGCGAAAGGAGGGGGATGCTTCGAGAGGTTCTCGGCAAACATCTGATCGATTGTAAACATTTGAAATCATTGTTAAAGGGGCCCATACACTGGTCGATTTTAGCGATTAATCGATTATACGGAATTGATTGATCGGAAATCAATTTTATCAAATCTATTCATCAATTTGCAGCCGATTTCGATTGATTTGATCTGACAGGATGGAAAATCTGCTGCTGGCAGCGGATCCATAGCCCATAGAGTTGCATTGGATCTAATGGTCCAATAATGCATTTAGATCGATTTCCAATTGATTTAATTCTGAAATCTATTGAAAATCTGTTCCTAGTGTATGGCACACATCAGATTCCTGTTAGATTCGACTTCACAACCAAGTGACAGATATATCAAACAAGGAGATGAGCGCTACACCATACAAGAGTACACAATTGTACTACACAGTTGGAGCTGCCCCTTCGGAAAAAATAAAACCGTATACAAACGAAGGTTGCGCATACACAACTATTGCTATGTGTGCTTAATAATTTATAAAAAGTTCCACATGAATCATAAAACATCCGCCTAAAGCCTTCTATAAGAATCTTCAGAGGTGAGTCAACTGGTCTTCCTATCACCTTCACCAACACCCTGTGAGCAGACACTCACCGGATATATAGACCTCCGCTCAGGTCTATTCAAGCCTTGGGACACTTTTGGCCGTCCCCCACCACACCAGAACGAACCGTCACCTCCTTGATCTTTACAGCAGATGCATCTCCATAAGACCTCAAAATAAATGCCTCACATAGCGTGATACCGTAACAATTTATTAAAAGGTTAAAAGCAATTACACTCACAGATTGTCTTCTTTGTAATACAGCGTAGAGTTTGGACACGGGCTCTCCCCCGTTTAGTAGGGCCCCGGCTGGCACTTGTAGTTCCTAGGCTGCTGGTAGAGTGGCTTGCACTTCCACTCCAATCCCAGACCTCAGCGCCGCTCGTCCGCCCGCACTCGTCTTGGCTTTCACTTCCTTGTCCCAGACCCCGCCTTACATGTTTCGTCGTTATGACTCATCAGAAGCTGAGATCATGGTAGGTGTGAAAGCCATTAAATACTCCCGTCGTCCCTCCCTCAGGAAGCCCTTCCTCCCACCTAATGTGCGTTCCATTGTAACACACTCCCTCCTATGAATCCTCTACTAGCGATTGGGTCCCAGCAGGAGGGATACACGCACTATTCTAAACCGTCCAATAGAAGACCAATGGCAGGATAATTACCCACCCCACTATACCTCTGCGCATGATCCCTTCAAATCTACGTGTGCTGCGTTCCAACTCTGCGCTCCACCATAATATACTCCATCCGGATGCTAAAACAGTAACAGTCACCTGGAGAAAAAACAGCGCGATACCTACCTCATACTCTCCCTGCCCTAATCTCATCCGCATAACACGTAATGGGGACCTTTTTATGCCAGCGCTACGCTATTTTCAACCTCCAATTCTGTCCCCACTAAGTTACAGAATGAGTAAAAAGACATAAGACTCACTAAAAAATTAGAAAAAATTAAAAATTGGTCAAATTAAAACAGGTCAGTGCCCAGCCATACGGGGGAGACTCCGTTTACAGGGCAACCATCATTTATAATAAGAGTATAATATTTATATAAGAATAAGTTTTTGAATACACTTAATCAAAACCAGATTGGTATATCCCTCACAGCTACGGTGAGTGAGGATAGGATCCAATTTCTTGATCTGGAACTTATCAAGCAGAATGGTACACTACACACTACAAATTACTTTAAACCTACAGATAGAAATGGGTACATCCCTGTCAGTAGCTGCCACCATCCCTTATGGAAGAAAAATATTCCTAAAGGACAGTTCCTGCGTGTTCGCAGGAACTGTTCTAATATAGATGATTATAACACACAGACACAAGTATTAAAAAAGAGATTTACGGAGAAGGGATATGAGGAGAGTGATTTGGAGGCTGATATAGCTGAGGTAAGGGTTAGGGACAGATCAGAGATGTTGCAGGATGGGCAAACGGAAATCAAGGGGGATGGTGACAAAAAATATGAATGTGCTTTTATTACTGGGTATAGCAATCAATATAAAAGCATGCAGTCAATTATTTATAAACACTGGGCAGTGCTGAGAACGGATCAGACCTTGAGGGGTATTATACCAGATAGGCCTACATTCATATATAGAAGAGCGCCTAATTTGAGAAATATGGTAGCTCGGAGTTGCGTTGAGCCCCCCAAAACTTCTCTGGTCCCTACAAGCTGGCAAAAACCAGGTTTTTATCCATGCAGATGTTGCAAATCATGCAAAGAATGCAAACCCCAAAGAACAGATAGTTTCACCTCTTTTTCTAATGGAAAAACTTTCAAAATAAAACAGTTCATTACGTGTAATGACCGTCATGTGGTATATTTGGCTTGGTGCCCTTGTGGGTGGCAATACGTGGGGCGTACCACATGCACTCTCAAGGAACGCATGGGAGAGCATAGACGTAATGTGGGAAAGGGTTTTGCCAGCCATAGTTTATCAGCACATTTTGGGGATATCCACCAATGTGACCCTAGTCTATTGTCATTCTGTGGCATATATAAACTCGATCCTAATTGGAGGGGTTGTAATAAGTTGCGTGTTGTATCGCAGGAGGAAACTAGATGGATATTCAACTTGGGAACTCTCTCACCGGGGGGGCTTAACGTGGAGGTGGATATTGTATGCTTTTTGGGGGAACAATAGTACATTCTTTATGGGGGTTTGCGTGTAATTTTTTTCCTCTGTAGCCATAGGTGGGGTCATTTACAATGTGGGTTCTATATAGCTTTTATGATGGGTAATGACTAGTTGTAAGCTAGAATAGTACTGTCATTATGAAATGGATAAGTTTATATGCTTATATGGATTTGTGCTATAATGTATTAAAAATGATGGTTGCCCTGTAAACTGAGTCTCCCCCGTATGGCTGGGCACTGACCTGTTTTAATTTGACCAATTTTTAATTTTTTCTAATTTTTTAGTGAGTCTTATGTCTTTTTACTCATTCTGTAACTTTATAGTGGGGACAGAATTGGAGGTTGAAAATAGCGTAACGCTGGCATAAAAAGGTCCCCATTACGTGTTATGCGGATGAGATTAGGGCAGGGAGAGTATGAGGTAGGTATCGCGCTGTTTTTTCTCCAGGTGACGGTTACTGTTTTAGCATCCGGATGGAGTATATTATGGTGGAGCGCAGAGTTGGAAGGCAGCACACGTAGATTTGAAGGGATCATGCGCAGAGGTATAGTGGGGTGGGTAATTATCCTGCCATTGGTCTTCTATTGGACGGTTTAGAATAGTGGGTGTATCCCTCCTGCTGGGACCCAATCGCTAGTAGAGGATTCATAGGAGGGAGTGTGTTACAATGGAACGCACATTAGGTGGGAGGAAGGGCTTCCTGAGGGAGGGACGACGGGAGTATTTAATGGCTTTCACACCTACCATGATCTCAGCTTCTGATGAGTCATAACGACGAAACATGTAAGGCGGGGTCTGGGACAAGGAAGTGAAAGCCAAGACGAGTGCGGGCGGACGAGCGGCGCTAAGGTCTGGGATTGGAGTGGAAGTGCAAGCCACTCTACCAGCAGCCTAGGAACTACAAGTGCCAGCCGGGGCCCTACTAAACGGGGGAGAGCCCGTGTCCAAACTCTACGCTGTATTACAAAGAAGACAATCTGTGAGTGTAATTGCTTTTAACCTTTTAATAAATTGTTACGGTATCACACTATGTGAGGCATTTATTTTGAGGTCTTATGGAGATGCATCTGCTGTAAAGATCAAGGAGGTGACGGTTCGTTCTGGTGTGGTGGGGGACGGCCAAAAGTGTCCCAAGGCTTGAATAGACCTGAGTGGAGGTCTATATATCCGGTGAGTGTCTGCTCACAGGGTGTTGGTGAAGGTGATAGGAAGACCAGTTGACTCACCTCTGAAGATTCTTATAGAAGGCTTTAGGCGGATGTTTTATGATTCATGTGAACTTTTTATAAATTATTAAGCACACATAGCAATAGTTGTGTATGTGCAACCTTCGTTTGTATACAACCAAGTGACAGATATCTATCTGATGGTCGAATCTGCTGCAAATCTATAAGTGTATGGCCACCTCAAGGGCTAAATGATCTAAAGACTTATTTGCAATCTTGGTCTGTAGTTGGTTGAAAAATATTTAATGATCAATCATATCAACCATGAAAGTAATCTAATGTTAGCTGAACAGTGTATGACTGACTTTAGAAGCTGACTTTAGAAAAAAATGGGCTGTGGTCGCCTTATGGTCACACAATAGCAAGATTTGGGTAACCTTTTAAAGGACAACTGAAGTGAGAAGAATATGGAGGCTGCTATATTTATTTTCTTTTAAACAATACCAGTTGCCCGGCAGCCCTGCTGGTCTGTTTGGCTGCAGCAGTATCTGAATCACACATCCTGAAACTAGCATGCAGCTAATCCAGTCTGACTTCAGTCAGAGCACCTGATCTGCATGCTTGTTCAGGGTCTATGGCTAAAAGTGTTAGAGGCAGAGGATCATCAGCAGGGCTGCCAGGCAACTGGTATTGCTTAAAAGGAAATAAATATGGCAGCCTCCATATCCCTCTATACAGATGCCCTTTAAGAACGGCTCAGTCCGTGTATCTGTACGGAGGGATTGGGAGGGAACTTGCCCAATAATGGTCAATTGAGAACCATCGCGGCAGGTTTGGATTGGAGATGATCCTGAATAATCGGTGCCGGGCAGTGGACTTCTCTAGCGTTGCTCCTGTGTCTCCAAGGCAGGATTGGATCTGTGCTGGTGCAGGCGGGCTCTGCGTATTCTCCGCCTCTCAGGACATGGCCATACATTGTTACATCACATTTCATATAGCGTTCAATGCTGGAATTTCCAATCCCTTTTTGCAAACATTCTGAAATCAAACTGGAAAAAAATCAGTTGTCTAGGAGCATTTGGAAATGGTTAATAAGATGCGAATTCAGCTGCATGCAAATTTTATGCAGATTGCGTATGCCTTGGAATTTGGCCAATCAAAATCAACAGGCAGTGCCCTTAACTGGCCCGAGTCCCACATTCTTTCACACTCCAGCTAATTTGTTTGGATTTCTCGTCACTTATGTGGAAATTGAATCTTAGTAATTTGATTAACCATGAAACAAAAATGACTGTGTTTAAACTCAGAAGCCAAAAGGACGGGAATAAACACTACTATAGTATTGGAGGTTTTAACCTAAAGGTGGTCACACATTTTTCTGTTTGATTTTACACCAATTTGATTAAGACAATCGTTTGTGCCAAAAAATCGAAAGTTATTTTATTTTAATTTTGTTTGACTTTCAAGTTTTTTTTTTTTTTTTTTTGAGTGGACTTAAAAATACCAGTTGCCTGGCAGTCCTACTGTATCTGTCTGCAGTAGTGTCTGAATCACCCCAGAAACAAGCATGCAGCTAATCTTGTCAGATCTGACAATGTGATCAACACCTGATGTGCTGCATGCTTGTTCAGGGGCTATGGCTAAAAGTTAGAGGCAGAGGATCAGCTGGACTGCCAGGTAACTGGTATTGCTTAAAAGGAAAAAAATATGGCAGCCTCCATATCACTCCAGTTGTCTTTTTTAGACTGTACAGAAAAAAATGCCCCTGTGGGGTACTCACCTGGGTAGGAGGAAGCCTCTGGACCCTATAGAGACTTCCCCCGTCCTCCTTCGTCCCACGGTGGTCTCGCTGCAGCCCACGGAACGCACAGCCAACAATTTGTCAGGCTGTGTAATATTTACCTTTCCCTGTTCCAGCGGGGGGCTCGGTTGCAGCTCTGCGCTCAGAAATACACAGAAATGGCTGATCTCAGTCAGGTCCGCTCTACTGCGCAGGTGCAGGAGACTTGTGCCTGCGCAGTAGAGTGGAACCAACCGGGATCGGCTATTTCCGCCTATTCCGGAGCCGAGAGCCGCTACTACACCTGCGCTGGAGCCGGGAAGGTAAATATTTACATGGCCACTGTTCCTAGACCTGCAGCGAGACCACCATGAGACGGAGGAAAATGGGGGGAAAACTCAATAGGATAGAGGCTTCCCCCTCCCGAGGTGAGTCCCCCCCCCCCCCCCCATATACAGATTCTCTTTAAATATTCAGGCTGCCTTTGATCATTTTTCAGCACTTGAGGACCGCATTAACCCCTCATACCCCCCCCCCCCCCCCAAAGACCAGGCAATTTTTCAGGAAACAGGCCACTGCAGCTTTAAGGCGTCGCTGTAGGGCCGCGCAACTCTGCATACAAGTGATTCCCCCCCCCCCCCCCCCCCCCTCAGAGCTTTCTGTTGGTGGGGTTTGATCCCTGCCAGTATGTTTATTTTTATTTTTTTTACATAAATATTTTTGTGTTTTACAAAAATTTTCCTTATTTTTACATTTATTTTTTTCCCAAACTCCCTCCCCAAGCCAGCCAATAGCAGCGATCGGCTGTCATAGGCTTCAGCCTTTGAGAGCCGATCGCTCTCCTGTGTCCCGGGGGGACAGCCGTGTCACACAATACACCAACGTAGCACTGTACCTAGTAAATACTGTATATACTTGACTAGAAGTCTAGAAATTTAGGTGAGTTTCACTAAATAAAAGTATAGGGGTCGACTTATACATGAGTCACGAGCAACACGGAGCGCACTAATGTGTACTAGTAGTGACATTCCCAATTGCAGCAATGTACCCAGTGGTAATTGACCCTTTCTTGATAAAGGAAATGCCAAGAAAACACAGGTCTGAACAATTGACAAGAATAGGGGCAGGGGAAAAATACTGGGCTGCACTAAGGGGGTTGAATAACTGCTGCACTTGGGGGGCCTGGGGGAGTTATTGGCTGTACTTAAGGGACAGGAGGAGTTAATGGCTGCAATACTGTATACAGTGCTGGAATTAACCCCTCCTGGTCCCCAAATGCAGCGGTTAATTGTTCCTAATCCCCCCAAAAAGCCATTAACTTTATGGGTAGACTTATACTTGAGTCAATAATAAATTCCAGCTTAAGAGGGTCAAATATTGGAGTCGACTTATACACGAGGTCGACTCATATTCGAGGATATACGGTAGACGTCTAACAGGCTCCTAGCGGCTTTCGCCGCTGGGAGACTGAGGGCGGAGCTCCGTCATTCAAGCTGGGATGCATGTACATCGACGCACAATCCTCTGCAAACTCTGCCCCCAGGACTGCACACCAATTGGCGTTAGGTGGTCCTGGTGCTGCTGCTGCTGCATCCTCACCAATTGGCGTGGAGCGGTCGTATAGTGGTTAAGGGAATGCGATTTGCATGAGCAATCACTATGCAATAGCTTTTCAATTTTTACTACCGCAATTTTGCCGTGGTCAGATTGCAATCTGAAAATTAGCTTGCATATGGTGGTGGTGGGGGTGGAATCCCATAAGGGCGCAATTGCTTTGCAATCTTCCTCTATAGGTAGGTATAGGAGCGCAATGCACCAACGTGCATCAGGCTACCGAATGCAATTTGGGAAAACAAATCGTACTGGTGTTAAAACAGCACCGTGACTTACCTTCATCACAGTGCTGTGCAGATTGGGAAAGCCCGAACCATCCAACGATTTGTTCCCAGCTGGTGTGGGGCCTTAATGTGTTCTGTGTATAAGAATATACAGACGACAGGTCATTATATCTGGGAGGGCCCAGATTGTGGGTCCGCAACTCTTATTTGTCTTCATCTGTGCCTGATGGGTATCGGTGTGGTTTCTGTCTACTGCTGCTTGCAATTATTTTTATACCCTAGGAGGCAGGGCCGGTTCTCTCATGAAGCAAGATGAAACATTTGCATCAGGCGCAGAGATTACAGGGGCAGCATGTTTGTACTGTATTTACACTAACAGCGTGCAGTCAGAGTAGGAGGAGAAGCAAGAGGAGAGCGTGAGGTGAAGAGGTCATCATTGGGGAAAATCAGCTTGTTGTGCTGTGTGAGGAGTCTCACAGTAAGCGAGGCGGGGAGAGGCAGGAGAGCAGCAGTGTTTAATTTGAGTTGCACAGCGGAAGGGAGGAGGTGGCACTGATCTCCTAACCTTTCTCAGGCTGCATTTCCACTTGTGCGGTGCAAATCGCCGTGGTAAAAATTCGCATGCGGATGCAAATTTCGCATGCGGTTCTATGCGAATTTCATGCAAATTTTCATGCAAATTCGCATGGATGATGTATGCGAATTTAACCATGGCAGTGCTGGTGTGCTTTTCCATTTTTTTCTATGCGAATTCGCATGCGAACTCGCATGAAAATTTGCATACCCAAACCTCATGCGAATTTCCTATTAAATACATTGTATGCGATTCGCATAGCGGTATGCGATATGCGAATTCTGATGGCTCTACCATGCGAATTTTTTCTGCACAGAAAAACGCAAAGGAATCCTGACAAGTGGAAACAGTCCCATTCACTTGTATTGCTATGCGAATTTGCATGCGAAAAACGCATGCGAATTCGCGATAGTGGAAATGGGCCCTTAACCGGGGTGAGTCCTCCTAGTAGGGATGATTGTACAGTTGTTGGAATTTGCATGTGAGAATGCTCCTGGATCCATTTTCTCCTATTTGAATCATATGGTTTCTTGAATTTCCATTTCTCTGGAGGTTGCACTGCTATTACATTGCAATTTGAATTGAGTGGTTATAAGCATCAGGTGTTTTTCCTCTATACAGAGGCAGTCAGGCTGCTGTTGCACTGCATTCTGGGCCGCCGCTCTGGCATGTAAGGGGTAACTGGCGGCAGCCCAAGTCCTCTCCTCTTCTGTTTTGGATTGTATTCAGTGTTGTGCAGGAAATATGCTGTGACTCACCCTACCTGCTGCTACACGACCCAGGACTGCAAAGCCCGGTGGGACCCCGTCCAGACTTCACCCACCACCTTTACCCGCTCTATATGGTATTCAGAGGTACACACCTAGCCGCTCACTCCGCTCCACTGATTAACTTCGCCTGACTGTTCCACACATCACCCAATCCCATGCACGCCTCCAGGACTTCTCAAGAGCAGCACCAACACTGTGCAACTCCCTGCCTCCCGCATTAAGCTTTCCCCCTCCTTCAACACCTTCAAGAAGGCCCTCAAAACTCACCTTTTCACTCTGGCTTACCCCCCTCACTAGTGCTCTAAACCCGCAGCTGAACTCTGGTCCGATACCTTTCACGTCCCCACCTCTCCCTCTACAATTTAAAGCTGAGTACACATGTCCAATAAAGATCGTTCAAAAATGCCCGATAACGATAATTTGAACGATAATCGTTTGTTAAAAAAATAAAGAACTATTGTTTTTTTGAAGGATAACAATCGTTCTCGTTCAATTCAGCCGATTCAACCCGATTTTTTTCAACAGATAATCGTTCAGTCATCATTGTGTACATAGATCGTCCGATAACTTCCATCTGTGATATTCTGCGCATGTTTGTAGTTCCGGAAGTTTCTTTACTCCGTGCTCAAAAAATGTTTTCCTGTATGAAAATTAAACCCCATGAACGAACGTATACACGAACGTTAAATAACATACTTTCGACTAATCTAAATAATGAAAACTCAGAAATCGTTATATTTGTAAAAATTCATCTGTATGCGTGTACTATGTCGTCCAATATATTTTTGCGGCACTTCAGGTTGCACACGCATTATCGGTCGTCATTCAGTAATTTCTTCTAAAATCGTTCACATATGTACAAAGTCGTTCGTTACAGATGACGAATCATGTCTCGTTTTAAGATCGTGCATGCGTCAGATCGTTCGTTGGGAACGATCTGTATCGGACGTGTATACGAACCTGTAGCCTTCGGCAGGGTCCTCCTCCCTATGTCTCCTACCTGTTCATGCACCTCCATAATGGTGGCCATACATGGTACAATTTTTTTCATACAATCTTACTATTTCTATGTAATATAAGGGAACTGCCTAAACTATCCTTTCAGTATATTCACTTAAATTACCCTTATACTACATAGAAATGGTAAGATTGTATGAAAAAATTGTACCATGTATGGCCACCATTACTGTACACCTAGCCATCCTATGGATCTGAGTGAACTTGACTGGCCTGATCTCCATGCTCCCATCCAGTGACTAAGCATTACCTTGTACTCCTACTGTGCTGCATGATCTGGTTTGCATGTGTTCCTGTATTGTCTTATTGCTGTATGTCACCCCTAAATATTGTCTGTAACCTCAACTAATGTACAGCGCTGCGTAATGTGTACAATACAATAAATAAATACAAAAAATATGGGGGAGGGGGAGAGACTTGTAGAGAAGTACGGTAATCCCTATTTGAAGAATTAAAAAAAAAAAGTGTAGCTGTGCTTGCCTGCTGCTGTGCACCCCTCCATACGGGCTCAAAAGGAACCATGAGGTGAGGGGCATATGGCCTGGGAGCTGCCATATTTATTTCCTTGTAAACTCTGGCATATGTAGTGTTTGAGTCAAACAAGCGTTATAATGGATAATCCCGTAGTAATCCCGAGTAAGGTCTCGTTCCCATTGCGATCCGCTCACATGTCCGTCCGCGTTAAGCTTTTTTAGAGGCATTTCCCCCCCCCCCCCCCCCTCTGCCAGCGCATGGGTGGGTGATGCGTTTCTGGTAAAAGCTCTTTTCTAAGCGCTTTTCCAGAGCGGTTTTGTAATTCACTCCCTGACGCAAGTCAGGAAGTGAACTTTGACCCGGAAAAGAATAAATACAATGTATTTATTCTTACAAACGCTCACGCAATCGATGCACAAAGGGATTTTGTGAGTGTTTTTTCCTATACCTTCCATTGAGGCGGAATCTCCTCAAAAATGGACCATGCGCCTTAAAAATGGACCACAAACCGCTCAGATGTGAACTTTGTCATAGACAATCATTGCACAAGTGCTTTCAGGGCGATTTTGAAAATCGCCAGCGCTTAAAAATCCCAAACGCCCCTAGTGTGACTGAGCCCTGAGAGCACCTGATCTGCTGCATGCTTGTTCGGGGTCTGTGGCTAAAAGGTAAGAGACACAGGATCAGGGGGACAGCCAGGCAACTGGTATTGTTTAAGCGGAAATAAATATGGCAGCCACCATATCCCTCTCACGTCGGGTTCCCTTTAAAGTCATTTTTTTGTCAGTGAAATGCCAATGATTCAAAATTATGTAAAGCCATTTGGTCCATTTTTTCAAGAAACCTAAAACTTGGCACATTTCAGTTGGTCTATTTCAAGCTCAATAAATTTGCATAATTCTGCAGCTCAGATTTTTTTTTTTTTTTTTTTTTTGCATCTCACTGTCCCTGAAGACCATTATTGCCTGGCTCAAAAGTCCCTCATCAGAAGTGCAAGTTGTGCTGGGATGCAGAGAAATGTAACCTAGCATCTATTCTGACTACTTTGCATGTCACATGGTCAAGCCTGACTATCCTGCCCATTGGCTGAATCCAGAGAGGAGAGGGAGGAAGCGGTACTGAGGATGAAGTGCATTTGGGCATTTTCTGGCTAGCAGTTTGCTTCTCTTTCCTTTAAATCCTGATTGCTGTCAGAATTTGCCTTGTTCGGTGTTAGGTTTAGTTGGCCTTAAAAATAAGTATTGGGAAAATGCTGATTTCCTCCTGGGTCATATTGGCACATAGTCCTGCAAGATTACCGGATTAAGTTCTATCGGAGGACAGTCTTGTGCAATGGACACAGTGACAGCTCTGTGAATAGATTGTCCTGGATTTAACGAACAGAGTGAATCCAGCGCAGGAGACTTGGGCGCACAGGGAGTAACTTTGTCGCCGTCAGACGGAGCTGAAGTTACTTTTAAAACACAAAAATTCGGCTTCCAGCAATTGCTGTAAGCCAAATTATTTCATTCCTCACTATCCATGCCGGCCTGGAGGGGGAATAGTATTTACCACGGCCCGGACTTGTGCAGCAGCAGGATCAGCCTTATACCAGCTGTATCCTGCGCCCAAGTCTCCTGCGCCAATTCCTTAAGTACGCAGATTTAATACTGGCTGCATGCGATCCATTAGGGTCAGTTTACACTGCTTCTGCCCAGCGTCTCGTTCAAACGCCATCCTTTTTTCTTCAGTAATGCCAGCGTTTAACAGCTAAGCTTGAAGGCTTTTAATGGCTTTCAGTGCGCAGCGTTTGAGAGTGTTGCATTTTTGGGGGCTTTTGCAGGAAGAGGGTATAGGAAAGGGCTAGGCTTTGGGTTTTTCTTGGCTTTCGGTGACACTTGCTGGCATTTAAACGCAACAGTTAGGGCTGGTTTAGACGGACGATTGTGCAGCGTTTACCGCTTGGCATTAAACGCTCCCATTTCAGTGAATGGGAGCGTTTGTACCAAGCTTTCACGCGCGTTTACACGAACGCGGCGTTCGGGTCCCGATTTTCCCTGGCGTTCAAGGAGCCCCTGGAAGCTACATGTAGCTTCCAGGGGAGGTTAACCGCGACGGGTAAGGTCCCCTAGGGAAAGACGCCACCGCATTCGAACGCAACGCGAAGGCGGCTGAAAGCCTGAACGCATCACCACCGCGACGCCAACGAACGCAACACCTCCGAACGTCCGTCTGAACCAGCCCTTATGGGAATCTACTAACAGGCTTTCATGAAAGCCTGCAAAAGCTCCTACTAAACACTCCCATTCACTTGCATGGGACGGCGCTCACCTCAGTCATTGCTCTGATATATATATATGTATATGTATATGTATATATATTCTATCACTCCAGGTTTTTGAGAGCTCTTCTCAAGCCGTCTCCATAATACATATATGGTGGCTGTTGGTGGACTTTGCTACCTGCCACGAGAGGAATTCAGACCAGTTAAACCAGTACAAGGGTCAGCTTTGTCTCAGGAGGCCACTGATTGGCTGTGCTGGCGGTCTATGCCCCTCCCTTGTCCTCTGCGCAGTTCCCAGCAGAGATTCATGCGATGAGTCATTAGATGGATGTGATGTGTTCTTGCTGTAGAATTGTATAGCAACATTATAGGAGACTGGATCTATTATAGGAGACTGGATCAGCTCGCTGCACTCTTAAAGTGAGCCGAGCACCATTTTAGCACCCAGGTATTTCAATAGCACATTATAAATGCATGCCAACAATGTCTCCTTAATTAAAAAAAAAAAAAAAATTCCATTGCTTAGTTTCCTTTAAAGAGAATCCGCGACCAAAATTTGAACTTTATCCCAATCAATAGCGGATACCCCCTTTCTCATGAGAAATCTATCCCTTTTATCAACCAGATCATCAGTGGTTCTGACATCACACTGTGGGAGCCTTGTTGCTTTGTGTGAAATAACAGCTGTTTCCAACTGCCCAAAAAGTGAGCAGCATCTCCTTCCACGGACATCACCTGCCAGCAGTAAAAATGTCACCATGTGATAAATGTCAGAATGTAAATCAGGGAGAGGAAAGATTTTTCAATGGACAAACATAATAATTGTAAAAATGAAGCACTTTTTTTTTAATTACATTATCTTCACTGGAGTTCCTCTTTTAGGTGGCCACACACCATACCATAAATTGATGCAGTTTTACAACAATTTGATAACAATTGAGTTTTACAGAAAAATTGAAAGGTTTTTTTTTTTTTTTTTTTTTTTTCTTATTCGTTTGAGAAATCTGATCGTATTTTTTTTTTTTTTTTGTGTGATGTCTATCAGAAAAGGTGGATTTTTCCAATCAATCTTTTTATAAAAATTGAATGGTGTAGGGTAGGTCGTCAAGTTCATGATTTTAAAGACCCAGAAAATATTTCAATCATTTATTTTTGGAACTGCGGAAAAAAATGAATCTTTCTGTCTCTGTCATTCTGTCTCTGTCATTCTGTCTCTGTCATTCTGTCTCTGTCATTCTGTCTCTGTCATTCTGTCATTCTGTCTCTGTCATTCTGTCTCTGTCATTCTGTCTCTGTCATTCTGTCTGTCTGTCTCACATTTAGTCAGATTTTTCAAATGTTACAATTGATCAGAAAAATTGATTGTAATCCTTGAATTGAAAAGAAATATATAAATTGTATAGCGTGTGGCCAACTGTAGCCATTCACCCGAATGGCCGGACCGCATTAGAACCAGATGTGGACTAGTTCATCCAATGCTGGGAAAGCAGAGGAAATATTATAGGAACTGCAGACAAAATAATGTAATGAATCAAATTGCGTAGTAAACAGAGGCGCTAGTAGTATAAAACAAGTTAAAAGGTTTAAAAATGCTTGGAAGGTAGTGGTGGACTTCTCCTACAAGCAGACACAACAACTGTCAGTTTAAATAGACAAAATATTTATTGGTATACTCCACAAAGTGTTGCAACACGTTTCCCAGGTATAGTCCTGCTTCCAATCAAAATAGGGGAGCACGCAACAGTTGTCTGAGGAAGCAAGACTATACCTGGGAAACGTGTTGCAACACTTTGTGGAGTATACCAATAAATATTGTCTATTTAAAGAGCAGCGGTCACCGGCAGGTAACGTGTACTGCATGGGGTACATTTTACACTGGGGAGGACGCAGGTGAGGGTCGTTAATTCGCTGCCAATATCGCACGCTATTACCGCCGCACACCTGACTGAGCATTTCAGCTGTACATCTTGCAGCATGTCCGATTGATACATGCGACCAATTTCGACGATGCCACCAATATTCATCTGACTATAATCAAATGGTCGATCACGTATGGCCACCTTTACTGTCATTTTTTGGAAACCTTTTTGCTGTGCCAGATATTTGGCTAGGCTCCTGTTTTTGCCATTCTTGATTAAACAACTTGTGGTTTTTGTACACTTTCTAAAGCAGGTGATTTCTGTATAGTGCTAGACCTGCATCACTAAACATCCCCTCTATCTGTAGGTTCTCTTCAGTCAGGCTGGATTCTCAGAAGCTGACGGGAAATATTCTGAGTCATTACGTGTATGTTCTACTTTCACATTCTGCACTGAGC
This sequence comes from Hyperolius riggenbachi, assembly GCF_040937935.1. Lineage (NCBI taxonomy): Eukaryota > Metazoa > Chordata > Amphibia > Anura > Hyperoliidae > Hyperolius > Hyperolius riggenbachi. The sequence goes on along the minus strand of NC_090651.1, from coordinate 352,400,665 downwards.
TGCTATCGCTTCTCTATGGACACATTTTGTGTTCAAGCCCTTAGGTTTTTCCCGAGCGCTTGCTGTATATTTAGGGCAAGGCCTTCACTGGGGGTGGTATAGGTCAGGTGCTATTCCAGCTTACCACAATGACGACAGTCTCAAAGGACAAAAAAGTGTTTCACGGCACAGGTCCAAGCTTGCTTCCTCCGGCAAATAAGTGCCAAATGTAGAAAGCTAGATTGCATCAGGCACTCAATGCAAATCTGGCTTTCTGCATTTGGCATTTTTATTGGCCTGAGGAAGCAGGCTTGGACCTGTGAAATGCGTTGCCTGTGGTAAATTAACTCTATTTTGTCTATTTTGTCCTTTGATACTGTCGTCACCCTTTTTTGCTTTATGGTATTGCTCCGTTGACCTTTCCACTGAGGTGAGAGTAACTAAGTGACCACGGGTCTTCATCAGAACGCCCCTGCAAGGAACCATGGGCTTTGCTGCCTAGTGCCCACCAGGTTGCACTCCAGAGTCCCCGAACAATGGGCAGGAGAACAGATGACACCCCAATGTGGAGGTTTGTAAACGAGAAAATCCGAGATCAGGGCTGGCAGCAGAGGTTCAATACGGTAAGACAAGCCGGCTGCAGGTGGAGATCAGGCAGTACCAGAGACAAGCCGTGTTGGGGCAGGCAGCAAATGGAGGTCCAGAAACAAGCCGAGGGTCAAACCAGGGAGACAAGATCGAGAGGGGTCAGTAACAAGCCTAGTTGGTAACAAGGGATCGGAAACAGGATCACTAGGGCTTCAGGCATGCTCACACACTAGCTGACAGAGGTATCAGCGCAGTGTGCTGTGAGCAGTCTCCTTAAAGGACAACCGAAGCGAAAATAAACTAATGAAATAAACTATTGCATCTATCTTCCTTCTCCTAAAAATAACTTTAAGATATTCCAGTTTTATGTTTAAATCTACTTTTTAAGTTTTAACTGTCTTGTTTTGCTCAGACACATTCATTCACCCACGCCCCCAACGGGAGATGCCAACGTGCAACCGTTGGAGGCCATAGCTACCTCTTGGATCCTTGGGGGGGGGGGGGGGGGGGGCGGCTTCAATAAGACCCCTCACAGGTACATGAACATGGGAGAGGGGCTTCAGTCGGTCGCATACTGCTCCATTCATGTCTTTACTGCGCTGACGTATTGAGCGAGTTCAGTGATGGAAAAGTTTACACTTGTGTTAGCAAAGACAATGAGCGTGACCCAGATAGGAAGTGGGGCCTGGAAAGCTGATGAAAGGACACCGGGGAGGAGGGAGCTTCTCCAGATGATGCAACCAGGCGAGTGCGACTATCCCGGATTATTATCTATTCAGGTTCCCAGAAGGGTGGGGAAATGCGGACAGCAGATTGAACCCGAGAGGCTGGCACTATGATGGTGGGGGATGGCATGCCTGTTATACATTTTATACAACGCTGACCTATTCCACAGCGCTGTACAGAGATCACCGATCCATTCCTATCAGTCTCTGCACCAGAGGAGCTTACACTCTGTCCTCATCACAGCCACACACTTATTATTATACATTTATATAGCTCTGACATATTCCACAGCGCTGTACAGAGATCACTGATCCATTCCTATCAGTCTCTGCACCAGAGGAGCTTACACTCTGTCCTCATCAGTCACACATGGAGTGTGAGCTCCTCTGGTGCAGAGACTGATGGGAATTGATCAGTGCTATGGAATGTGTCAGAGCTATATAAATGTATAATAGTGTGTCTGTGGTGAGGACATTAGAGTGTAAGCTCCTCTGGTGCAGAGACTGATGGGAATGGATCAGTGATCTATGTACAGTGCTGTGGAATATGTCAGAGCTATACCATTTTTAAAAATAAAATGTTAGACCTGAACATACAATAGGATTAGGGATTTGTGTAATTTTTACATTACACCTAAAAGGGAGGAGTAATTCTGACAGCAGAATATCCCGGGAGTGTTGAGGGTCCCCCTGTCTGAGCTTTACCCTATCCTTAAAACTACCCCCCACCCATCCTGTGGCAAACCTACCCTTCCTTGTGCCAAAGCTAATCTCCACACATCCTGTGCCTAGCACTAATCTCTCATCCCCTCTGCCTCACCCTAACCTTCTCCTATAGGATGCAAATTCTAAAAGGTTGCAAAATATGCTACTACTATACTTAGTGTATTGGAGTCCCCCTGTCTGGGCAGGGTGTATTGGGGGTCTACTCTTTGGGGTCCCCCTGTCTGGCCCAGGTGTATTGAGGCGGTTCCCCAATCTGGCCCTGGTGTACAGAGGGTCACTCTGTCTGGCCCTGGTGTACAGAGGGTCACTCTGTCTGGCCCTGGTGTACAGAGGGTCACTCTGTCTGGCCCTGGTGTACAGAGGGTCACTCTGTCTGGCCCTGGTGTACAGAGGGTCACTCTGTCTGGCCCTGGTGTACAGAGGGTCACTCTGTCTGGCCCTGGTGTACAGAGGGTCACTCTGTCTGGCCCTGGTGTACAGAGGGTCACTCTGTCTGGCCCTGGTGTACAGAGGGTCACTCTGTCTGGCCCTGGTGTACAGAGGGTCACTCTGTCTGGCCCTGGTGTACAGAGGGTCACTCTGTCTGGCCCTGGTGTACAGAGGGTCACTCTGTCTGGCCCTGGTGTACAGAGGGTCACTCTGTCTGGCCCAGGCGTACTGGGGTCCCCTGTCTGGCCCAGGCGTACTGGGGTCCCCCTGTCTGGCCCTGGTGTACTGGGGGGTCCCCCTGTCTGGCCCAGGCGTACTGGGGTCCCCCTGTCTGGCCCAGGCGTACTGGGGGGTCCCCCTGTCTGGCCCAGGTGTACTGGGGGGTCTCCCTGTCTGCCCCTGGTGTACTGGGGGTCTCCCTGTCTGGCCCTGGTGTACTGGGGGGTTCCCCTGTCTGGTCCTGGTGTACTGGGGGTTCCCCTGTCTGGTCCTGGTGTACTGGGGGTCCCCCTGTCTGGTCCTGGTGTACTGGGGATCTCTCTGTCTGCCCCTGGTGTACTGGGGTCCCCCTGTCTGTCCAAGAATCGCATTCTGCTTCACATCTTCTGAAAGAAGTCCTCCCTCTGCTCACACACTTCAATGAGTTCTGGTTCACCATGAGCTTGCTGGTTAGTCTGTACCTCTGCTTGCTAGGAAATGGTTAATCAGTCCTCCAGTCTGATTGGTTGTAGCGGCTGTCAGCCAAATTGGTGGGCGGAGAGAGGGCGGAGCCCGAGCCAGTGCTGCGTGTTGTGTGCTGAGCTGCTGCTGCCTCCCCCAGTCTGGTGTCTGACACTGAGGATCCCCCTCTTTCAGTGAGGACCCCCAGGAAGCCCCGTGACACTGAGGACCACTTTCCTCTTGCGTTGAGGATACCCATTCCGTCTGTAAAGACACCCAGGACCCCTCTTCCTGCACAGAGGACCCCCAGGAAACCCTTCTGATACCCCTCCTTCTGCATTGAGGACCCCCAGGAAACCCTGTCACTGATGAACACCTCTTCTGATCCCCTCCTCCTGCACTGAGGACCCCCAGGAAACCCTGTCACTGGGGACCCCCTCTTCAGGCATTGGCCCCCCATCATTGGCCCTCTGAGCCCCCCAGAACTGGAGAGCCCACAATACAGAGGGGAGCAGACACTGGAGAGAAGGTAAGGGAGCTGGGCACATGCATGTATATAATTTCTATCCCTCATGTTCAGTAGTAATTATGGTGGGTCATACATTATCAGAGCTATGAGAATGTTCCTAAACCAAGGCACAGGGAGCACCCCAGATATCCAGTGTACCCCAATCCCAGCCAGCCCCCATGACATTCACACTCTGTTCGGTCGGTGTCTATGCTGGGACATGTAGTTCCTCCTGGAAGCTCCATACTGGAGGGTGTTCTTTAGCAAGGGAGGATTAATGGTGGGAGATCTACTCTCCCTCAGTAGAGGGTTTATTGGGTTGTGTGACTGTTCTGTGCCCTCCATGGTCTTTGCCAGCCTCCTGTGCCTTCCCTGGGCTTTGCCAGCCTCCTGTGCCTTCCCTGGGCTTTGCCAGCCCCCCCTGTGCCCTCGCCGGGCTTTGCCAGCCCCCCTGTGCCCTCGCCGGGCTTTGCCAGCCCCCCTGTGCCCTCGCCGGGCTTTGCCAGCCCCCCTGTGCCCTCGCCGGGCTTTGCCAGCCCCCCTGTGCCCTCGCCGGGCTTTGCCAGCCCCCCTGTGCCCTCGCCGGGCTTTGCCAGCCCTCCTGTGCCCTCGCCGGGCTTTGCCAGCCTTGTGTACCCCCTAAACTCCTGTGCCCTCCAATAGCTGGCCAGCCTCCTGTGCCCTCCCTGGGCTTTGCCAGCCTCCTGTGCCCCCCTCCCCCCACACCCGACAAAAATTAGCCAGGCATAGTGTGACCTCAGCGGATTAAAGGAATGGGAGCGACAGATCACGCCAAGTCTCTCCTAGAGCTGCCTGTGGACACCAGAGGGTTAATGTCCCCTCTGTCCACCCACGTCATGCCCGCCCTCCTGCCAGTCCTGTAACTTCTGGTCGTGGGTCAGCGCAGTGTATTGTACAGGGAATGGATGTGGTAGACGTCGCTGGGAAGGAGTTTGTTGTTTTTCTTTATTACTGAGGAATAACTGAGAACTTTGTGTTTATCTCTTCTCTTCCATTTCCTGGATTGTCTAGAGCGTTTCAGCTGGTTTCCTTCAGCAAGAGACCGTCTGCTGTGCCCAGGACCCGGCCTGCCCAAAGCCAGCCGGGGGTCCCAGTACCAGGGTGAGTATTGTTAGCTGCTGGTGTAAGTATTTGCTGTGCCCTCTGTCATGCCTCTATAATTCTGCATGAGGCCCTTATTGTGGGCACAACACCCAGAGACCACCATCTGTGTCCCTTAAAGGGGGGGTCAGTCCGGGGAACACTGCTGCCTTGGTGTTTGGAGCTGGCTGGACGGTTAGACCAGCTGTTTCTTCTCCTGGTGACAACCATGTTGACGTCTGTTTGGGTTTCTGAATCGGCACACCTGCTGCGGCCGTTACCAGGGGGCCCCACTTCCCCCTGCTGGGAGTTTATTTACCGTAGGCGATGCCACAGGAGGAATGGAGCACCTGTGGGTGGCCTGTAACTATGGGAGTTACCTGCTTAATCTTGCTAGTGGGGGGATGCGGCTCTGCTCACCAGATATTCTGGGCCCTAGAAGCATTCTGGTCCGTTATGTGTTTCCTTCTCTCCGATGTGGTTGTAGATCTGTCGGGGTGGGGCTGCCGTATGTTTTGTGCCTGTTTCTTTACCCTTTGGGCGTCCTGCACCTGGCTGTGTAAACAATGTGCGCCCCAGGGAGCAGTGGAACAGTAACAGTGGGAGTTACTACTTAGCTGGCAGGTCCCTAAAGGGGTGGTGAAGGCGGCATGCTGTTTCTTGGCATGACAACTGTGCCCTGCGGCGTAACATTCCTGATCCCTTACTGTCACTTGTGGCACAGCAGGCTGGATGTACAGGACGTAGTGTCCCCCCGCTTTATGTTCCGAAAGGAAGGCTGTTAGCGTGACTTGGTCGGGAACAATAGAGGTGATAAGAAATGGAAAGTAAACTTAATAAAGCAGGAGTGATGTAAATGTGTATAGAGGTGACGTCGCTTTCCTCCAGTATTTTTCTGTTTGAGGACAGCTGGTATCTGCGGTCTGTTTATGCTCCCATTCCGCCTAGAAGCAGGCCTGGTCTATGTACAATAACCAGAGAAAATAAACGTTGCCTCCAGTGTGGCCCAATGGTTTATACATACCATGCAATTTTCCTGTCTGACTGATAATTCCAAGTACGTCCGATTTGCTTCCAATAGAGGAAGAGATCGATTTTGTGCAGTACTGATCTCACAATCGCTCCCTTTCAGAAGCAGATTGGACATGCTGGAAATGATCAATGTGTCGATCTGGTGGGAAAATTGCATGGTGTGCAGAAGCCTTAAAGGACACCCAAGGTGAAAATAAACTAATGAAGTAAACAATTGTATCTATCTTCCTTCTCCTAAAAATGACTTTTTAAGATATTCCACAGTTTTAGTTTGTTTAAATCTACTTTTTAAGTTTTTACGGTTTTTTGCTCAATTGCTCAATTCATTGAAGTATGCCAGAGCTAAAATCTATGAACTATTGACCCTTTTTATCGCTTTCCTGCTCTCCACAGCCATTTTCTGCTAGGAAAGTCAGGACTAAAGGCTCATACACACATCAGACTATAGTCTTTTGAAAATGAAAGATCACAGACCAATCTTACCACCCTTCATGTAGTATGAGAGCCATACTCTACACAGTCTTTTCTATGGAGCTGAACTCCACATCAGAAACAAATCTTTGCAAGATGCTGCACACACAGATGCTGTACAGACACAAAAGATCAGTATCTGCAAAAGATCTGTTCCTGCCAAAAATCCATTCCTGCAAATTGCAATGATAGTCTATGAGATCTGCAGATCATCATACACACATGATTTAACTGACATTCATCTGCAGATCAAGCAATCATCTGCAGATCTGAAAATCTATCCTGGTGGATCTGATCTGCAGATGAATGTCAGTTAAATCATGTGTGTATGATGATCTGCAGATCACATAGACTATCATTGCAATTTGCAGGAATGGATTTTTGACAGGAACCGATCTTTTGCAGCTCCATAGAAAAGACTGTGTAGAGTATGGCTCTCATACTACATGAAGGGTGGTAAGATTGGTCTGTGATCTTTCATTTTCAAAAGACTATGGTCTGATGTGTGTATGGGGCCTAAGTCAGCCACTTACATACCTGATATTTAACTCTTTCAGGCAGTCCTATGGGAGAAAAGCGCTATAGAAATGTTATTGTATTGTATTATAACACAGCCTTATTTGTGTGCTAGGCACTGTACATACCCATGTGTATCCCATCATGTCACCTCGGGAATCCTTTAAAGAGGAACTATAGTGAAACTAACGTAATCAATAAAATTGCTTATTTTGTTACAATATTTATACATTTATTCAGTTTGCCCATTGTAAAATCTTTTCTCTCCATTTTATACATTCTGGAATTTATCACAGGTTGCAACATCTTTTCCTTCTGCCGGGTAATGTCTGTGAATAGAACGCTTAGTAAATGAACATTCCACAAAGTGACATACTGTATGCTTGGCAGTTGGAAACGGTTATTTCCCACAGTGCAATGAGGTTCATAGACAGGAACTGTCAGGGCATCATACTGACACCCCCCCCCCCCCCCCCCCACATCCTTCCCCTTCCCTTCCCATCCAATCAACTTGAGAAAAGATTTCAAGTAGGATGGGGGTATCAGCTACTGATGAAGTTCAAACCTTGGTTAAAGGAGAACTGTAGTGAGGGGTATATGGAGGCTGCCATATTTATTTCCTTTTAAGTAATACCAGTTGCCTGGCAGCCCTGCTGAGCTATTTGCCTGCAGAAGTGTGAATAACACCAGAAACAAGCATGCAGCTAATCTTGTCAAATCTGTCAAAAGTCAGAAACACCCGATCTTCTGCATGCTTGTTCAGGGTCTGTGGCTAAAAGTATTAGAGGCAGAGGATCTGCTGGACAGCCAGGCATCTGGTATTGTTCTAAAGGAAATGAATATGTCAGCCTCCATAGCCCTCTCACTACAGTTCTCCTTTAAAGTTCCTCTTTAAAGCCTGGTATACACTGTGCAATTTTCCCTTCAGATCCTACTTGAGTGATTGAGCAGATAGCTATTCAGATCGGACATCAATCTGATATAGTAGAAAGTTGGCATACTCGCTTAAAAAGAAAAAAAAAATTGATCAGATTTCCAACAATTTTTCAGATTATTCGTTTATTATTATTATTGATTTATAAAGCGCCAACATATTACGTGGCGCTGTACAAAGTAGGAAACAAACATTGGGTACATAATACAAAAATACATAATTAGGGACAAAATACAAAAAATGATACAGCATACAAAATACAGAAGTGGTAATGACAGTGATAAAAGTAACATGATGAATAAAATGTATGATTTCCAAGACACAAAAGGGGAATTCATTATACATTTTATTCATCATGTTACTTTCAACTAATCTTCGATCAATATTCAGAGGCATAGAACAATGGCTTGTAATACTTTTTCTGAGTGAGAAACAGATCGGTTCTGAGCTTGGGATCGGTCGCTGGCAATCAGTAGGCTCTGTATATATTTTTTTTTTCATTTATCTGCTGCTGCATTTGTGCCTTTTTAAATGTTTTATGTGTTGTTGTTTTTTAAAGTGTTCTGTCCCATTTGGATGCATAACGGGCTCACATACATACATGATAAAGTAGTGCTTGTTTTAAAAACGCAGTGAAAACGCACTGTTGCATAGTGGTACATTGTGTGGGTTTTTGCATCGCAACCAAGCGCACCAGTTTTTCCCAAGTGTGACTACTGCCCGACTCCTGGTCAGAGATGGTCAGTTGGTGCATAATTATGCAAATATATGCAGTTTGAAAAAGGACCAATCAATTTATACCTGGGTTTAAAGAGACAATGAAGCAGAAAAAATTAATATCATTAATTGGTTGTGTAGTACGGATAATTACTAGAACATTAGTAGCAAAGAAAATATTTTAATTTTTTTGTTATACAGTGTTTTGTTTTTTTATAACATTGCATCATTCTCTAATATTTGCAGTTTACACACTGCTAAGCATTCTAAATGATTTTACAGAGCAGGCCAGTGAACTGTTGAACTGTCCTCTGCAGAGAAAAAGAAAATACAGTAATAGTGACTGACAGTTGACATAACAAGCTTCAGAAGACAGAGCTCTCTGCGACTTTGAGACTCTTCCTGTACTGGAAACGATATTAGACGTATGTATCTGCTCCTAATGTTTTATTTCTTAGCTGTACTACACATTCAAAACATATCATAATTTTTTTTTCCGCTTCAGTGTCTCTTTAAATTGATTGGTCTATTTTTCAAAGTTCACACATTTGCACAAACTCGGAAGAATTTGCATCTCATTAATCATCCCTACTGATCAGATTCTGGGTGCTGGGGTGGGTAGATGTGTATTCTTCTGCAGGAGGGTGTAGTGCTGGTACTGTAGTGTGACAGTGCAGCTGTAGTGTGAAGTGTTTCCTGTGACTCCCCCCTTGTGCAATATTTCAGTATGCAGAATCTGCTCCGGAAGCCCAGGATGTGGTGTGGGCGGCATTAGAATAGTCATCCTGACACACGTCATAACATACTGTCATTTTTCCAATACACATATCTGTGAGACCTAATTGTCGCTTGTGTGCTGCCATAGTTGTGTAACATCGCAACATTATTTTTTTTTTGTATAGCGCTGACATCTTATGCAGCACATTAGAGTACATAGTCATGTCACTGACTGTCCTCAGAGGAGCTCACAATCTAATCCTACTATAGTCATGGTCTAATGTCCTTCCATATTATTATGTACTAGCTGATTGCCCGGCGTTGCCCGGGTATGTATTTGGCTAGTGTTGGCTCCGCCCACTTTTTCTAACCCTAACACACAATTACTCAATGACCAAGTTTGTGAGCTTTGCGGTCTTTGGAAACAATAATTTGCATTGAAATGAAAAAAATCTGATTGGCTGTTTGTGGCTCCACCCCTTTTCTGAATTTGAACCCCAGTCACCCAATGACCAACTGTAGCAGGTTTGAGGCCTGTGCCATTAACAGTGCAAGAATGGCAGCAATTAAATATTCCCCTTGAGAAGCAATAGGTGAAGTTTGATTCACTTTTGTAGGCTCCACCCACTTTTCTGAATATTTAACCCAGTCACCCAGTGACCAACTGTGCAAAGTTTGAGAACCCTACCATTAACAGTGTAAGTATGGCTGCAGTTTACATTTTCCCAGTGAAATTTGCATTTGTCTCCACCCACTAATGACGTGGAACTGCCTGTGTATGTATTTGACCGGTTTTGGCTCCGCCCACTTTTTCTAACCCTAATGCACGAACACTCAATGACCAAGTTTGTGAACTTCGGGGTCTTTGGCATCAATAATTTGTATATTCCCATAGAAATTAAACAAATCAGATTGGCTGTCTGTGGCTGCACTCCTCTCCAACATTTGAACCCCAGTCACCCAATGACCAACTATAGCAGGTTTGAGGCATCTGCTACAGCCCCGTTTCTATGGGTGTGTGATACGTGCAATCGCCCGGGGTGCTTTATTGTGCGGCAGGAGGGGGGGCGCCGGAGCGGGGGAACGGACATAATAGTTATAACTCACCTTCTTCATCCGTTCCCCGCAGTTTCAATATCTTTCCTCTCCCGGCGTCCGTCGCCTGGTAACAGCGCCCCCTGTGATGACATACCGCATGTCATCACAGGAAGCACTGTGACTAATGAGATAGATGCCGGGAAAGGAAGGACATTGAAGCAGCGCGGGTTCGGCGGAAGCAGGTGAGTTATTACTATTATGTTCGCTCCCCCCGCTCCTGCGCCCAACTCATACCGCCCATACCAACTAACCTAAACTGTGGGAACCTACCTAACTAACCTAAACTGCAGGAACCTACCTATTTATCCTACACTGCAGGAACCTACCTACCTAACTAACCTATACTGCGGGAACCTACCTAACTAACCTATACTGCGGGAACCTACCTAACTAACCTATACTGCGGGAACCTACCTAACTAACCTATACTGCGGGAACCTACCTAACTAACCTATACTGCGGGAACCTACCTAGCCAAGCTATACTGTAGGAACCTACCTAACTATCCTATACTGCGGGAACCTACCTAACTAACCTATACTGCGGGAACCTACCTAACTAACCTATACTGCGGGAACCTACCTAACTAACCTATACTGCGAGAACCTACCTAGCCAAGCTATACTGTGGGAACCTACCTAACTATCCTATACTGCGGGAACTTACCTAACTAACCTATACTGCGGGAACCTACCTAACTAACCTATACTGCGGGAACCTACCTAGCCAAGCTATACTGCGGGAACCTACCTAACTATCCTAAACTGCAGGAACCTACCTATCTAACCCATACTGGGGGGACCTACCTATCTAACCTATACTGGGGGAACCTACCTATTGAACCTATACTGGGGGAACCTACCGATCTAACCCATACTGGGGGAACCTACCTATCGAACCTATACTGCGGGAACCTACCTATCTAACCTATACTGCGGGCACCTACCTATCTAAACTATACTGGGGGCACCTACCTATCTAACCCACACTGGTGGCAACTATACGGGCTACCCTATACTGGAGGCACCAACGTAGATAACCTATAAAGCAGGCACCTACCTATCTAACCTACACTGGGGGCAACTATGCAGGCTACCCTATACTGGAGGCACCTACGTAGCTAACCTGTTCAACCTGTACTGCGGGCACCTATGCCTGGCTCCATGGGGGTGGGGTGGGGGGCGATTTTTACACCCTCGCCCTGGGTGAAATTTAGCCTAGAAACTGCTCTGATCTGCTAATACCAGTGTAAAAATGGCAGCAATTTAAATATTCCTTTTGAAAATCAACAGGTGAATTTTGACTATTTTGGCTATTTTGGCTATTATAGGCTCCACCCACTTCCCTGAATATTAATCTCAGTCACCCAGTGACCATCTTGGCAAAGTTTGAGATCCCTGCCATTAACAGTGAAGAAGGGCTGCAGTTTACATTTTCCCATTGAAATTTGTTTTTGGCTCCGCCCACTTTTTGTAAACTGGACACACAGTCACTCAATGACCATGTTTGTGAGCTTTGGGTCCTTGGCATCAATAATTTGTATTTTCCCAGTGAAATGAAACATCTGATTGGCTGTTTGTGGCTCTATCACAGGCATGGGCAAACTTGGCCCTCCAGCTGTTAAGGAACTACAAATCCCACAATGCATTTGCCTTTATGAGTCATGACTGTGGCTGTCAGACTCCTGCAATGCATTGTGGGACTTGTAGTTCCTCAACAGCTGGAGGGCCAAGTTTGCCCATGCCTCCTCTATCCCCTTTTCTGAATTTGAACCCCAGTGACCCAATGATCAACTGTACCAGGTTTGAGGCTTGTGCCATTAACAGTGCAAGAATGGCAGCAATTTTAATATTCCCTTTGAAAATCAACAGGTGAATTTTGATTGTTTTTTTTAGGCTCCACCCACTTTTCTGTATAATAATCTGTGCCATTAACAGTGCAAGAATGGCAGCAATGTAAATATTCCCCTTGAAAATCAAAAGATGAATTTTGATTGGCTGCTGTACACTCCACCCACTTTCCTAAATATTAATCCTAGTCACCCAGTGGCCAACTGTGTCAAGTTTGAGAACCCTGCCAATAACAGAATGGCTGAAATCAATCTAACAAATCTGATTGGCTGTTTGTGGCTCCACCGCCTTTAGTGAATTTGGTCCCCAGTCACCCAATTACTGACTGTATCAGGTTTGAGGCCTCTGCCATTAACAGTGTAAGAATGGTAGCAATGTAAATATTCCCCATGAAAATCAATAGCTGAATTTTGATTGGCTGTTGTAGGCTCCACCCACATTTCTGAATAATAATCCCAGGCACCCAGTGGCCAATTGTATCAAGTTTGGGAACCCTGCCATGTAAAAAATTAAGTTTCTGGCACCGCCCACTTTTTGTAACCTTGACATATAGTCACTCAATTACCAAGTTTATCAGCTTTGGGATCCTTGGTATCAATACTTTGTATATCTGATTGGCTGTTTGTGGCTCCGCCCCTTTCTGAATTTGAACCCCAGTCACCCAGTGCCCAGCTGTACCAGGTTTGAGGCATCTGCTATTAACAGTATAAGAATGGTTGCAGTTTAAATATTCCCTTTGACAATCAAAAGTTGAATTTTGATTGGCTGTTGTAGGCTCTACCCACTTCCCAAAATCTTAATCACATTCACTCAATGACCAACTGTGCAAAGTTTGACAACCCTGCCATTAACAGTGTAAGAATGGCTGCAGTTTATATTTTCCCAGTAAAATGTGTTTTTGGCTCCACCCACTTTGTGTAACCTTGTCACACAGTCACTCAATGACCAATTTTGTGAGCTTTCAGGTTCCTGGCATCAAAATTGTGTGAATGGAAGCAGTTTATCCAGCAAAGAAATCTGATTGGCTGTTTGTGGCCCCGCCCCTTTAGTGAATTTGGACCCCAGTCACCTAATGACTGACTGCAGCAAGTCTGAAGCCTCTGCCATAAACAGTGTAAGAATGGCAGCAGTTTAAATATTCCCCTTTAAACGCAATAGGTGAATTTTGATTGGCTGTTGTAGGCTCCACCCACTTTCCAAAATCTTAATCTTATTCACCCAGTGGCGAAGTGTGGCAAGTTTGAGAACCCTGCGATTAACAGTGTAAGAATGGCTGCATTTTTTCCCATTTAAAAGGAATGGCTGAATTTTGATTGGCTGTTTTATGCTCCACCCGCTTTTCCTGGATTTGTAACCTCGGTCACCAAGTGACCAACTGTGCCAAGTGTGGGGACTCTGGCTTGATTACTGTGAGAATGGCAGCCTTTTACATTTTTTCCATTGACTTGAATGGGTGGAATCTGATTTGCTGTTTGTAGCTCCGCCCAGGTGGGCAGGGGGGCCGCGAGACCCCCAGAACCTATCATCCCAGGTAGTAAGGAACCTGTATACCAAGTTTCGTTCAAATCGGTCAAGGGGTTTTCGAGTGATCGCGGCACATACACACACACACACATACACACACACACACACACACACACACATACATCCGATTTTATATATATAGATTTATATAGCACTGACCTCTTCTGCAGCACTTTACAGAGTACATAGTCATGTCACTGACTGTCCTCAGAGGAGCTCACACTCTAATCCTAACCTAGTCAGTCTATACTACTACCATATCATGTATTTATATAGCACTGACATCTTCTGCAGCACTTTACAGAGTACATAGTCATATGACAGACTGTCCTCAGAGGAGCTCACAATCTAATCCTACCATAGTCCTATGTCCATCATAGTCTATACCAGTGATGGCTAATGGTGGAACTACAAGTCCCATGAGGCATTGCAATACTGACAACTCTAAGCATAACTCGGGGAGACAGAGGTATGATGGGATTTGTAGTTTTGTCACGGCTGGAGTGCCAAGGTTAGCCATCACTGGTCTAGGGCCAATTTTGGGAGAAGTCCATGTATCTACGTTTTTGGGATGTTGGAGGAAACTTACACAGGGAGAACATACAAACTCTTTACAGCTGGTGCTCTACTTGGGATTCAGAACAGGGACCCAGCGCTGCAAGGTGAGTGGTATCCACTATGCCACCGTGCTGCCAATCTGTTCCTTGGGAATTCTCTTTATCTTATGCTGCATACACACTTGAGATAAGTCTTTGGAAAAGGCAAGATCACAGACCAATTTTACCCCCTTCCATGTAGTATGAGAGCCATACTCTACACAGTCTATTCTATGGAGCTGCACTCCCCATCAGATACAAATCTTTGCAAGATGCTGCACACAAAGATGCTGTACACATTCAAAAGATCAGTATCTGCAAAAGATCTGTTCCTGCAAAAGATCCGTTCCTGCAAAATGCATTCATAGTCTGAGATCTGCAGATCATCATACACACCTTGTTTAACAGACATTCATCTGCAGATCAGATCCACCAGGATAGATTTTCAGATCTGCAGATGATTGTCTGATCTGCAGATGAATGTCTGTTAAACAATGTGTGTATGATGATCTGCAGATCCATAGACTATGAATGCATTTTGCAGGAATGGATCTTTTGCAGGAACAGATCTTTTGCAGATACTAATCTTTTGTCTGTACAGCATCTTTGTGTGCAGCATCTTGCAAAGATTTTTTTTCTGATTTGGAGTTCAGCTCCATAGAATAGACTGTGTAGAGTATGGCTCTCATACTACATGAAGGGTGGTAAGATTGGTCTGTGATCTTTCATTTTCCAAAGACTATAGTCTGATGTGTGTATGAGCCTTTACACATTCAAAAGATCATTAGCTGCAAAAGATCTCTTCCTGCAATAGATCCATTCCTGCAAAATGCATTCATAGTCTATGAGATCTGCAGATCATCATACACACCTTGTTTAACAGGCAATCATCTGCAGATCAGATCCACCAGGATGGATTTTCAGATCTGCAGATGATTGTCAGATATGCAGATGAAGTCTGTTAAACAAGGTGTGTATGAGATCTGCAGATCTCATAGACTATGAATGCAATTTGCAGGAACGGATCTTTGGCAGGAACAGATCTTTTGCAGATACTGATCTTTTGTGTCTGTACAGCATCTGTGTGTGCAGCATCTTGCAAAGATTTTATCTGATGGGGAGTGCAGCTCCATAGAATAGACTGTGTAGAGTATGGCTCTCATACTACATGGAAGGGGGTAAAATTGGTCTGTGATCTTGCCTTTTCCAAAGACTTTTATCTCAAGTGTGTATGCAGCATTTAGTCTCGGTAATCTCATATCATTCAGAAACAGCTGGAGCAACTGGGCAGATCTCCTCCTCCCTGCAGCCTCTTCTTATGTCAGAGGAGTAAAGCTGGGAGCCGAAATCGGAGACGCTCTTTAAGCTCACCACATTGGTAAAGACCTTGCAGTGCCCATACATGTGTGCAGGTAAAGGGTAGTGTTGGCTTGTGTGGCATATCTTAACCTTGTATTTGAATGCAGATTTTGCTGAGAAAAGAAGTCGTCCTGGTTTGGGATGGTGACTGCAGATTTTCTCCACAGGAGGGGCGGAATTACCAAACTAAACTTGTCAGAACTTGGCATCTTCTGCATTGCACTTCTCATAAAGCTTTTCCACTCACATTTTAAAGGACACCGAAAGTGAGAGGAGTATGGAGGCTGCCATATTTATAGCCTTTTAAACCATACCATTTGCCTGGCAGCCCTGCTGCTCTTTGGCTGCAGTGGTATGTGAATCACACACCTGAAACAAGCATGCAGCAAATTTTGTCAAAGCACCTGATCTGCTGCATGCTTGATCAGGGTCTGTAGCTAAAAGTGTCAGAGGCAGAGGATCATCAGGACAGCCAGGCAATCTGCATTGTTTAAACGGAAGTAAATATGGCAGCTCTCCATATCACTTTCACTTCAGGTATGCTTTAAAAATGTTTTTTGTATTCCAGCAAAAACGCATTAACCCTGCACCCTGCATAACAAAGGCAGACATCTTGTGCTCCCTGGACACTGGTGTAGATGGATTGCGAGCTTCTTTGGCGAAGGTTGTACCCCTGATGTGTTCTCCAATGTAATCTGATGGAGTATGTAGTGCTATACATGGTGCAGGGTTCAGTGCCATACTGTGTGCAATGCTATACATGGTGCAGGGTTAGGCTACATACACACTTATGGTGTGTACACACTTGAAAGATTAATGAAAGATCACAGACCAATTTTACCCCCTTCCATGTAGTATGAGAGCCATACTCTACACAGTCTATTCTATAGAACTGAACTCCCCATCAGATAAAAATCTTTGCAAGATGCTGCACACAAAGATGCTGTACACATGCAACAGATCAGTATCTGCAAAAGATCTGTTCCTGCAAAAGATCCATTCCTGCAAAATGCATTCATAGTCTATGATATCTGCAGATCTCATATACACCTTGTTTAACAGACATTCATCTGCAGATCAGATCCACCAGGATGGATCTTCAGATTGTCAGATATGCAGATGAATGATCTGTTGAATGTGTACAGCATCTGTGTGTGCAGCATCTTACAAAGATTTCTATCTGATGGGGAGTTCAGCTCCATAGAATAGACTGTGTAGAGTATGGCTCTCATACTACATGGAAGGGGGTAAAATTGGTCTGTGATCTTTCAGTTTCCAAAGACTTTTATCTCAAGTGTGTTGGTAGCCTTACTGATGGGATCTGGCAATGGATAATGCTTTGACGTTGTATTTTATGACTGGCTGCAGGATTTTATAGTTATATATTTTTGAGAATTGCTTTTCCCACAGATGGCAATAAAAGCACTGTGTAACTATCAGTGTGTAAACAGTTAATGGGTATGTATGGCTGGCGACACCCCTCAAGTTTATAGAAGTTCCCTAGGAAGTTTGCTGAGTGGTAAAGTCTTTGCTCCGATTATCTAAACTGTAAAGTATTGAGCTTTTACCAGTGTCCGGCTGGTGTGTCAGTAGGTGGAATTCGACAACAGATTATAGAGTAGCTCCCAGCAGCTCAAATACTGAAAGGGATTATGGGAGTCCAGCCTTAAGGTGCGTACACACATGCGACTATAGTCGTTTGTAACGATCGTTCCCCGATCTTTACCAACGACGATCGTTACAAAAAACGAACCAACGACTATTAAGGCAAACGACGAACGAGGCAAATCGCTACAAAACAAAGTTCTGTCTTGGCGGATTTTTACCACCGACGATCGTTAGCAAAAGTGGCACATCGTTGGAAACGATCGTTCGTACCAGGCTGGACATGCGCATTTCACTTTTTCTCCAAGGAACTTTACAATTTTATGCGCAGGCGCATTAAGTGCTTTTACGTGGTGTAACGTTCGTTCTAACGATGTGATCGTTACATACTTTTTACAACTAACTTTACTTCGGTCGTTCTTTCGTCAATTAAAAGATCGTTCGTCGTTGACAACGAACGATCGTTGTCGCATGTGTGTACGTAGCATTAGCCCTTCCTATAGCCCTGCATCTAGCATAGTGCAAGGGGGCTGGAAGTATATCCAAATAATTTACAGTGGGAACCTGGTCAATAATGCGATGTAGTTTATGGACTTTGTGCACCTTTTTATAATAGTGACAAATGGTTTCTACTATATACAGTATAAGCTGTTACTCTGTGCCTGTACTGATAGTAAACTAGCTGCAGTTTGTGCTGATCTCTGCTACCTCCTGTATGTACAGTATAAACTGTTGCTGTGTCTGTACTGATAGTAACCTAGCTGCAGCGTGTGCGGAAATCTGCTACCCCCAGTATTTACAGTATAAACCCTTGGTGGGGCGTGGCCGCAAGCTCATGGTGTGAGGACGCGTGTCGAGTGAGCTCCCGTCCAGCTAGTACTTTACAGCTATCCTGACTGCAAACTACTTCTCCCAACCTCTCCCTAAAGTGGCTGAAGATACGCCTAACCTCCCACTAGCCATGACGACCCCCCGAGTCTCCGCAGCTGCTGCCAAACTGGAGAAATTCCGCCGCGGGAACCAAGATGGCGCGGACGCGCCGCCATCCCCAGTCCTGGATGAGGAAACTCCGGAGTCTCCGGAGCCAGAACAAACAACACCCACACTGGCACAAGTGCTTACAGCCATTGCAGACTGCCAAGCCAGTCTGGCCGCCATCACCACCACATTGGGCTCAGTCCGGGCGGACGTTACCTTCCTCCGACAAGACCTGGGCGCCTTAAAGGACCGCGTGGGAGAATCCGAAAAACGTATCAGCGACCTGGAGGACACAGTACGCCCGCTCCAAAGGGAGCTAGGACAGGTACAAAAAACAACAAAGTCCACATCAGATCGCCAGGAAGACCAGGAGAACCGCCAAAGGCGCTCAAACGTTAGAATTGTAGGCCTGCCTGAGAAGGCCGAAGGCAATACACCGGAGCAGTTTACAGAAGAGCTGCTGAAATCTCTCTTTGGCAGTGAAACTTTCTCCCACGTCTTTGTGGTCGAACGGGCCCACAGGATCTCCCCCAAGATCCCAGCTCCAGGTCAGCCACCCCGTACTTTCATCTTTAAACTTTTAAATTATAGAGACCGAGACGCAGTTCTGCGCGCCGCGCGAGAAAAAGGCGCCATAACATACGAAAGCACCACAATCTCATTTTATCCTGACTTTACTACGGAGGTGCAAAAACAAAGGGCCAAATTTGCTACAGCCAAACGTAAGCTGCGAGATCTGCAACTTAACTATGCCATGCTATACCCGGCTCGTCTCAGGATCCTGGCAGATGGGAAATCGCACTTCTTTACCGACCCGGAGGATGTCTTCACCTGGGTGGACAACCGTAATAAAAATGCCCGGCGCTCCTCGCCGCAACGCTGAGGTAATGTACTTTACCAATTTATCTGCTCCTCTTGAGCCGTGGCCCTATGTGGGTGCTCATAATACCTTTACTTCCCAGTTCCCAAATGTCCAGGAAGGTTTAATCGATCACCTTTGCATAAGAGACTCTGGACTCTACTTCCCATAAGACTGTTTATATCTTTTCCCCTGGGGAAAACAGACTATACTCTGTAGCCACAACCATGCAGCTCTGGAACACTGATACCTTCTTCTACAAGCACCCAATAGCATCACTTAACTGCTGGAACATTGTCACTAAAGAGGCTGCTTTCTCTATATGTGTGCCTTAATCCTTTCCCCACTGAAATGCTCCCCCGTACATCATTGATGGCTAAGTTAATTCTCACTAATCAATACTCATGAATGCTGAATATATGCCACTGTTGATGCAAACTAAAGGATTACCATCTCCGTGTTAAAGCACTGTAATTGCCGTAAATAGTTATACTATAAGCTGGACGGTCCTGCTTTACACAGTCCTACCACCACCCCACCTTAATCTGTTTATATTTGTGTAGAGACTAAGTTACGTGCTGGCTCATATTCGTGAGTCAGTTGGTAGAGCTAATTTGCCCCTACTGGCTCACTTGACCTGGCACGTTTTTATGATTGGGTCTAAGCTTCACTTAACCGTTATAGTGAAGCAGGGTGTTTGCTTGGGTTTGTTTTTGTTAGTTATGTTGCTTTCTAAGTTACTCATTGACCGCATAAGGATCCTGTTTTCTACAACACAGTTCAAGTATAATACTACCAGGATGTATACCCTTGTTCTCTCCTCTCTACCCCGATGTCCTCGTCAAATGCACACGTTGTACTTTAGATGGCTAGAAACACCAATAACCTGAATATCATATGTTGGAATGTGAGGGGTTTAAATGATTCTATCAAACGCTCCACGGTGTTGAGTTATGTAAACAAAAAGAAACCAGATATCCTCATTCTAATTGAGACCCATATTACAGGCAGCAAACTAAAAACACTGGAGAAACAGTGGGTGGGCAGGGCATACCACTCTGAATTCTCCCAATACTCTAGGGGAATATCTATTCTCATCAGGAAGTCTGTCCCTTTCCAATCCCATGCTGTCAAAATTGACCAATACGGCAGATTCATCTTTCTATACGGCCTGCTATACAACAAGCCTATAACGTTACTTACCTTCTACATCCCTCCCCCCTACTCCTCACTACTTCTTAAAGAAGGTCTGGCCTTCACATCAACATTACCCCTATGTCCCAGTATCTGGATGGGCGACTTTAACATGGTCTGTAACCCTGCCATGGACAGACTTCCTGCTGCATTGAATAAACCAACCGCTTTTGCCCATTTAATGTCTGAAATGTCCCTTATTGATGTCTGGAGATATCTACATCCCTCATCTAAACAATACTCATGCTTCTCAGCCTCATACAACACCCTATCCAGACTAGACTACTTCTTTGTCTCCAAAAATTTGCTGCCAGTAATAAGGTCCACGGAGTTCCTCCCCCGTATAGTTTCCGATCACTCCCCAATCTGTATGACAATATCCTGGGAAGACACACCCACGCAATTTATCTGGAAATTCAACCCCTTCTGGCTATCTCTATTCACCTCAGACGATTGGTTAATTGATAAAATAACATCTTTTTTCCATATACACAGAGAGGAAAAAGATAAAGCACTTGTCTGGAATACTTTCAAATCCTACCTCAGAGGTCTTCTCATAAGTGCGGTGTCACACTACAAAAAAGAAACTAATAAATCCATTCTTAAACTCCAGGCTAATATTCCGCTACTAGAACAAGCCTACATTTCAGATCCCTCTGAGGTGAATGAGAGTGCCTGGAAAAAGGAACAAGCTCACCTTTCTGGTATACTAAAGGGGAAAGCACACGCAAAAGCCTTTTTCTACAAACAAACATTCTATGAACAGGGTGAAAAAACTGGCACAATACTGGCCAGAATGGCCAAGGTAAGAAACTCCACAGGCTTTATCAGTAGCATTAAAGATGCAACGCCCTTAACAATCACAGGTCCAGTTTTAATAAATAAGTGTTTTGCCACTTATTTTCAAGATTTATACACCGCCAAATCTGTTTTTACACGCGAGGAGGCCGAGATCTTCCTATCTGAAATTTCCCTCCCCCGCCTTACCCCAGAACAAGTAGAATTACTCGATGCACCCATCTCCTTAGAGGAATTAGAACTCGCTCTCCATTCGCTTCCCAATAAAAAAGCCCCTGGAATAGATGGTATCCCTAGTGAAGTTCTCAAAAGATTCTCTGAAATTATTTCAACCCCTCTCCTCCAAACATTCCAATTTGCCTTCGAGCAGGGCACCCTACCGGCCTCCATGCGTACCGCCCTTATTATTCTGATCCCCAAACCTGGAAAAGATCTATCACTATGCGACTCCTACCGACCCATCTCCTTACTCCCAACTGACGTTAAAACCATGGCCAAAATACTAGCTGCACGACTGAGCAAAGTCATCCTATCCCTTATCCATGATGATCAAACTGGCTTCATGCCTGGCAAAAAAACCTCTCTTAATATCAGAAGGCTATATGCTAATCTTCAAGCCAACCACATAAACAAAGGAAACAGAGTTGTGGTCTCTTTAGATGCCGCTAAGGCATTTGATGCTGTAGAATGGCCGTTCCTACTAGCCACACTTTCCAGGTTTGGGTTTGGTGATAACTTTATCAGATGGGTGCAAATTCTTTACACAAATCCTATGGCCCAGATCTGTACCAATTCAAATATCTCAGACCCTTTCCCTATAGGCCGGGGGACAAGACAAGGCTGCCCCCTCTCGCCCTTATTATATGCTCTCTCTGCCGAACCATTGGCATGCAAGATCCGAGCAGACCTACGAATAGAAGGCCTCAAAATAGGCAATATCGAGGAAAAAATCAGTCAATACGCAGATGACACTATCCTATATCTAGCAGACCCCCATAATTCACTCAAAGCTTCTTTTGAACTAATTACAGAAATGGGGGAATATTCAGGTTTATCAATCAATTGGAGCAAATCTGCCATTCTTTCCCTTGATGGTCTGGAGATCTCGGCCTCCTCGCTAGCATGCCCCCTTCAACCTGTTACATCCTTCAAATATCTTGGAGTAGTAGTCCAATCCTCTGTAGCTAAATACTATCAGGACAATGTCACCCCCTTATTATCACTCACTCAAAATAAACTATCCTCTTGGACAAAACTACCATTATCTGTTATGGGTCGAACTAACCTAATTAAAATGGTCCTCATGCCTAAAATTCTATATATACTACACAACTCGCCGGTACATTTACCTCCACCCTTCTTTAACAAACTCAGATCCCTCTTCCTATCTATAGTCTGGAATAAATCCCGGGCCAAACTCAGACATGCAATACTACAATGTCCTACCTCTCTGGGTGGAATAGCTTTACCATCCCCACACCTGTATTACATTGCCTCCCAACTAGAACAGCTTGCCCACTGGTTTGTAACAAACTCTCTGCAATCACCTGAACTGCTTGGCTTTTCCTCCATAGACAGATCCAACAACTTACCCTTTGCTCTATTAAAAGGCACCCTCACCTCTCAATCCCCCTCAAACACTATTTTACTCCAAGCTTCCAAAGTCTGGCGCACCGCAAACAGATTAATGTCCTCCCCGGTCTGGGAATCCTACACCCCTCTGTGGCACAACCCTAAACTCCCTGAACTACTTAAACTCAATAATGCCAACCGATGGGCAGATAGGGGCATCCACTACATGGGTCAAATAATCAAGCAATCAACCCTCCTTCCTTTCCCTGACCTCCAAAGTCAATATTCACTACCCCCGCAATTCCAATATATGTATCTACAACTGAGACATGCCCTGGGCTCACAATTCCCTAATGGACTTCCACCCACTGAAAACTCAATCCTAATGGATTTCCTCAAAGATGGCCCCCTCCCTCACCATATCGGTATCCTATATAATACACTCAATGAACAGATTTCAGATCCGATAGTGGAAAACTCCAAAGGAAAATGGTTACATCTAGATGTTCAATTAGATGCAGAAGAGTGGGAAGACTGCTTACTAGCTACTCGCTACGTATCTCCCAGCATTAGAGACCGTCTGTCCCAACTCTATATAATCCACCAAAGCTACCTTACTCCCAACCGCATCTCAAAATATGCCCCAAATGCAACAAACTCCTGCCCTAAATGTGCACTGTCCGACCCCTCATTTTTACACCTTTTATGGCTTTGCCCCCCAATTGCTGACCTGTGGAAACAAGTTGTGAACTTCCTTCATGACACTATGGGCTCCCCAGCCTCCTTGGATATTAAAAGCTGTATCCTCAACATATACGACCAAGATATAAATAAGTTTGACAAACACTTTTTAGTGGAAACTTTATTCATGCTCAAACTGTGCATAGCTTTTCGATGGTTATCTCCCACACCCCCCACGTTTCTAGACTGGAAAATTAAGGTTAAAAACTCTCTTCCTCTAAAAAAATTAGTATATCAGCATAGGGGTTGCCCTTCTAAATTTAATAAGATCTGGGATAGATGGACGAACAATAATACCTGAATAGCATGTCTTTCACCTATAAGATCCTCACAAGTTAATGCCTACCGCTCTCGGGCTTTCTGCCTGACTACTTCGCTTCTCTCAGGAGAAAACCGCCTATTAACCAAGTGGAGATTTACCTGTTTCCTATCCCCTAACCCCACAACCAACCACCCCCCTCTTTTCTCGTTCTGGCCTTAGAATCTACAGGATGGATATTTAGGTATACTCTACCTAAACACACTTTATATCAAATCCCTTACTCACACTTGATACTGTGTTTATTTGATGTATGTTGTCTTTAAGACTCTGTAAATTTATATGTACTGTTCAGACATTACAACTGCTTGTACTTGTTTGTATACTCTATATACTCTGTAATGCCTCCTTTTTATTCAATAAACCTTTTGGTCAATGAAAAAAAAAACAGTATAAACCCTTACTCAGTGCCTGTACTGATAGTAAACTAGCTGCAGTGTGTGCTGATCTTTGCTGCCTCCAGTATGTACAGTATAAGCTGTTACTCTGTGCCTGTACTGATAGTAATCTAGCTGCAGTGTGTGTGCTGATCTCTGCTACCCCCAGTATAAGCTGTTACTCTGTGCCTTTACCGATAGTAAACTAGCTGCAGCGTGTGCTGATCTCTGCTGCCTCCAATCTGTACAGTATAAGCTGTTACTCTGTGCCTGTACTGATAGTAAACTAGCTACAGCGTGTGCTGATCTCTGCTACTTCCAGTATGTACAGTATTTTATTATGATTGATTTATAAAGCACTCACATATTCAGTTACTGTGACAGTACTGATAGTAATTTAGCTGCAGTGTGTGGTGATCTCTGCTACCTCCAGTATGTACAGTATAAGCTGTTACTTTGTGCCTGTACTGATAGTAAACTAGCTGCAGCGTGTGCGGATCTCTGCTACCCCCAGCATTTACAGTATAAGTCATTACTCTGTGCCTGTACTGATAGTAACCTAGTTGCAGTGTGTGCTGATCTCTGCTACCTCCAGTATATACAGTATACGCTGGTACTCTGTGCTTGTACTGATAGTAACCTAGTTGCAGTGTGTGCTGATCTCCCCTACCTCCAGTATGTACAGTATAAGCGGTTACTCTGTGCCTGTACTGATAGTAAACTAGCTGCACTTTATCCCTGGTTTCAGTTTTCAGTTCCCCTCACTCGGGGCAGTACTCGTTATCTAATCACGGAGTAGGAGTGTGACTAATGGGGCTTCCGTGTGAAGTGCGTCACATACCGGTACTTTCCTATTATTGTAAGACTCGACAAACATCCGTAAGACTCATATAGTGTTTTGATCGGAGCTTTGTTTTAGAACAATACCACACTGGAGTACATATCTAAAGTGAGAAGACCTATAGAGACTGCCATATTTATTTCCTTTTAAAGGGATCCTAAAGTGAGTGATATGGAGGCTGCCATTTTTATTTTCTTTTAAACAATGCAGATTGCCTGGCAGTCCTGCTGCTCCTGTCTCGAATACTTGTAGCCATAGACCCTGAACAAGCATGCAGATCAGGTGCTCGGACTGAAGTCTTATGCTGGATACACATGGTGCGTTCCCGCACTCGATTTCCCGCTCGATTCCCGTTGATTCGTTTATTTCCAACATGTCCTATTTTCATTTCGATGGATCGTTGGGTCGATTTGGCATACTGTACATGTGAATCGACCTAACGATCCATCGAAATGAAAATCGGACATGTTGGAAATAAACTAATCGACGGGAATCGAGCGGGAAATCGAGTGCGGGAATGCACCATGTGTATCCAGCATTAGGGCTCAAATCCACTAGAAGCCTCTTCTGAGCGCTACTGATTTAGAAAAGCTCTTGCTAATGCAATGCTATGGGGGATCTTTATAAAATCACATTGCTCAAGTCAAGTGTGATCACACCCATATAGCATTGCATTAACGAGAGCTTTTCAAATCCCAAAGCGCTCAGAAAAGCTCTCCTAGTGGGTTCCAGGCCTTACTGGATTAGCTGCATGCTTGTTTCAGGTGTGTGACAGACGCTACTGCAGCCAAACAGATCAACAAGACAGCCAGGCAGCTGGTATTAAAATAAATAAAAAAATATGGCAGCCTCCATATTCTGTATCTCTTGCTTCAAGTTCCCTTTAAACAATACCAGTTGCCTGGCAGTCCTGCTGATGGATTTGGCTGCAGTAGTGTCCGAATCACGCACCTGAAACAAGCATGCCCAGTCACACTTCATTCAGACCACCTGATCTTCATGCTTGTTCAGGGTATATGGATATTATTTTTTTTATTTATATAGCGCCAACATCTTCTGTAGCGCTGTACATAGTACAAACAAATAATGGGGAACAGATCTACATAAAAAAATATAAGACACTGTACAGTCATGACATTGAATAGAATAAATACAGATACATAGTTGATATGTAGTTGGTACATGTGCATATGTTAAAATAACAGCAGTATGAGAAACACTAGGAGGAGGTCCCTGCCCTTGCGAGCTTACACTCTAGAGGGTAGTGGGGAGGAAACAAAAGGGAAGGAAACACAAGGATTAGTGGGTGAGCCAGTGTGCCTTAAGTGCTGCCTATAGCAAATTATAGGCTTGTCTGAACAGGTGTGTTTCAGAGTCCGTTTGAAGGTTTCCAGACTCGTGGCAAGACGAAACGGCTGAGAGTTCCAAAGGAGAGGGACAGCCCGTGAGAAGTCTTGGATGCGAGAGTGAGAGGAGGTGACTAGGCTGGAGGACAAAAGGGTCTCCTGTGAGGAACAGAGGGTCCGGGCGGGGAGGTATCTGGACATTAAAGAGGAAATGTATGGAGACGATAGCTTGTGTAGTGCGTATGCAAGCATGAGGAGTTTAAACTGGATCCTTTGGGCAACTGGTAGCCAATGGAGGGATTGGCAGAGAGGGGCTGACTCAGAGGATCTAGAAGAGAGGTGGATGAGACGGGCCGTGGAGTTTAGTAGGGATTGGAGAGGTGCCAGTCTGCAGGACAGCCAGGCAATGTGCAAAGTTCAAAAGAAAATCTCTAGTTCAGCCACCTCCTCCCCAGTGGCAGCTGCAGTGTGTGTTGGGCTTGTGTGGGAGGGCATTATGAGTGGGGTGCAGGGAGGGCTGTGAGCAGGTCTTTGAGGAGAAGGTGTGGGTTTTTCTCAGCATTTCTACAGTCAGAAGACCAGTGATGATATTCCTATGGATCAATGGCTGAGACATTTTGGGCTCTATTCTCAGAGGCCAAATCACCGCAAATTATTACCGCAAAATTACCGCCAGCGGTAATCTCTGCATTTTTTCTGCATTCACTAAAATTTTCCGCATGTTTTCCGCATGCGGTAAAAAGAGTGTGGAAACAACAATTAAACGTGCGGTAAAAAGGTTGCATGAAAAATAGTTTAAAAAAAAAATGTCAAAGTCCACTAAGCATAGCACTTAAAGAGTATCTGTAACATGAAAAGATCCCCTGGGGGGTACTCACCTCGGGTGGGGGAAGCCTCCGGATCCTAATGAGGCTTCCCACGCCGTCCTCCATCCGTCAGGGGTCTCGCTGCAGCCCTCCGTGGAGTCCGTGCAGCGGTGACGTCAATATTTACCTTCCTGTCTCCTGCGCAGGCGCTCTGACGGCTGTCGGCTCCGAACTACACGGAAATACCCGATCGCCGTCGGATCTGCTCTACTGCGCAGGCGCAAGTTTCCTGCGCCTGCGCAGTAGAGCGGACCCGAATGAGATTGGGTATTTCCGTGTAGTTCGGAACGGAAAGCCGCCACAGCGCCCCCGCTGGAGCCAGCAAAGGTAAATATTGAACTGACAGTCGGCACAGTCGCTGGCTGTTCGGAGGGCTGCGGCGAGACCCCCGTGGGACAGAGGACGGTGTGGGAAGCCTCATTAGGATCCGGAGGCTTCCCCCACCCGAGGTGAGTACCCCCCAGGGGATCTTTTTAATGTTACAGAGTCTCTTTAAGCCTCCAGACATAATTTAAATCAATGGGATGCGAAATATATCACCTACTACTTGTAGGTGATAAAAAATCGGTAATGAACGCTGAAATAATGTGCCTGAAATATTTTGTGAATGTGTTTTTTTTGGCGAAAATACGGACTTTTGCGCAACTTTTTCCACATTACTACCGCACATTTACCGCATATTTACCGCATGCAGAAATAACATGCGGAAAATGTTGTGAATCTCAACATGGCGATGTTTCGGTCGCAAATTTCCCACACTGACTTTACCGCATGCGGGAAGTCATTGAGAATAGAGCCCTTTGTGGTTGAGCGGTTGGTTGGCATCTGTTTAGCACATGTCTGGGGCCCTGTCAGAAGGAAGTTGTGTAGATTCTGATAACGCTCTGAGGAAATGGCATCATAGTCAGCAGCTTACAATGATTATAAAATGTCAGTTTAAAGTGTTTAGGGCTGAATTTTCCCTGCCTAGGAAGCATTATCAGGAGCTCGCCTTGGTCTCTGCTGTTTGTTTGCACAATTTGTATCTGTATTTGTACATACTAATTGTGCATTTAGCTGTCTCTACTATATATAGCACCTTTATCAGCAACACTGTTTATACCACAACTGTAACGAGAGGGATGTGGAGGCTGTGATCTTTATTTCCTTTTAAGCAATACCAGTTGCCTGGCAGCCCTGCTGATAATCTGCCTCTAATACATTTAGCCAAGGGTACAATGGTTAATTTGCATATATTCAGCAGTGATGCCTGGGAGACATCTCGAGCTCACTCCAACCTGAATTATCGCAAATTCTTTCTGTTTTAGGAAAGCAAACTTTTGTTTTTCTTAACATCTTAGTAAGGGGGCTTTTAGGACCATTGTAGTCCCTTACACACTCCAATGAGTTCTGGGTCACCATGAGCTTGCTGGTTAGTCTATACATTTAGCCACAGACACTGAACAAGCATGCAGCAGATCAGGTGTTTAGCCCGCATGCTTGTTTCCGGTGTGATTCAGCCGCTACTGCAGCCAAATAAATCAGCAGGGCTGCCAGGTATCCCTTTACTTCAGGTTCCTTTTGAGATTTTCCCCTCAGTGAAGACCCTTAAGAAATTAAGATGTGAAACATTTTTTTTTTTGGGGGGGGGGGGGGGGGGGGGGAGAGGTTAGTCACTATGGCTATCATTCATAAAAGTGTGGTCGGTAACTAAAATCCGTGCGGGAAAATACCGCTTTCGGTATTTTAGACTTCTGGGTGGTCATTCATAAAAATGTTGCCAGCTGCGATACAAGTGCGGTGATTTGCCGAAAAAGGCTGTCGTTAGGCTTGCGGAAACAGAGAAGCTGCCCGAGTCCCTCCGTGCGCTGCTCTCACTGCTGCTGCTTGGGAGGTCTGTCTCCATTAAGTTAAATGTTTTCCGCATGCTTATCGCTACTTCCAAGGGAGTGGTATTCCCCGTCCGCATACCGCTTGCTCTAATGTTTATGAATTGACATTTTGTTACATTTTGTAAGATAATCACCGCGTAAGGCGGAAATTTATCACTCTGCTCAGGAATGTCAGCTTTTCGTGCGGAAACGGCCTTTATGAATAGACATTTTGCTAAGTGCTCGGTAAAGTCAGCTGTTTTCAGCATTTCCGCATGCGGGAATGCTTTATGAATGATAGCCTATGTAGTGCAGTCAGATGTGTCCGCTTCAGGGATTGGCCTGTTCAAAGCATGCTGAGCCCCTACCTAAGGCCTCTTTTCCACGAACTGTTAGGCAGTGAAATGCCTATCAAACTCTCACAACTGCTCACTGCTGCCTGGTAACTGCTCACTGCTGCCTGGTAACTGCTCACTGCTGCCTGGTAACTGCTCACTGCTGCCTGGTAACTGCTCACTGCTGCCTGGTAACTGCTCACTGCTGCCTGGTAACTGCTCGCTGCTGCCAGGTAACTGCTCGCTGCTGCCTGGTAACTGCTCGCTGCTGCCTGGTAACTGCTCGCTGCTGCCTGGTAACTGCTCGCTGCTGCCTGGTAACTGCTCGCTGCTGCCTGGTAACTGCTCGCTGCTGCCTGGTAACTGCTCGCTGCTGCCTGGTAACTGCTCGCTGCTGCCTGGTAACTGCTCGCTGCTGCCTGGTAACTGCTCGCTGCTGCCTGGTAACTGCTCGCTGCTGCCTGGTAACTGCTCGCTGCTGCCTGGTAACTGCTCGCCGAACACACAGCTCAACAGTTCGTGGAAAAGAGGCCTAATAACTTTTTATGGAGTCTCATATACAGGCCACCAACTTATCCTGCTCTAGGGATGGGACACGAGATGCAAATCATTTTGAGTTGATGCAGCATTATGCAAATTTTGCATGCCAATTTATTCAGCTTGAACAGGCTCCAATCCTGCTGGGGTAAATTGCTCCATTTTCAAGCTGCATAAATTGGCCTACAGAATTTGCATAATGCTGCATCAACTCGAAATCCTTTATCTCATTGGCCATCCCTACACTGCTGATGTCTGATCAGGGCAGTCAGGTGTGCTTTGAGATAAGTGCTCTTTCCAGACACACTCCAAGGTCTGTACCTAATCCTTGCACAGCTTGCTCCACTGTGCTGCTGTGGTAAGTCTGATTTCTTTTGCCAAGGCAGATTTTTAAAGAGAATCTATAACTACAAAAAAAAGCCCCCTGGGGGATACTTGCCTCGGGAGGGGGATTCCTCTGGATCCCAATGAGGCTTCCCCCGTCCTCCTAAGCCTCGGCGATCCATCGCTGTGTCCCCTGAAACTACAACCTACTGCAATCCGCAGTACTGGCTTTCTGATCTGACTGAGGTGGAAAAAGCGGAGCCTGATCAGGTCCAGCCTACTGCACAGGTGACTAGCGCCTGCCAGTAGAGTGGCCCTGATCGGGCTCAGCTATTTCTGCCTGAGCCAGATCAGAAAGCCACTACTGTGCCTGCGCGCTGGATCGCAGTAGGTTGTCGTTTCAGGCGACACAGCGCAGAATCGCCAAGGCTTAGGAGGATGGGATAATATAATCTGAACATTTGTATAGCGCTTTTCTCCTGTCACTCAAAGCGCTCAAGAGCTGCAGCCACTGGGACGCACTCAGGAGACCACCCTGCAGTGTTAGGGAGTCTTGCCTTGAACTTCTTACTGAATAGGTACTTGACCTAGCCAGGATTCGAACCCTGGTCTCCCATGTCAAAGGCGGTGCCCTTAACCAGTACACTGTCCAGCCACTGCATTGGGATCCAGAGGAATCCCCCCTCCCGAGACCAGTATCCTGTCGCATATGTGGTCCTTGCGTCACACCGCAGCTCACGACTGTTCACTAAGCCTAAGGGCCTGTTCTCACTACAGCAAATAGCAGGCGATTCCCACTAATTGCCGAAGTGTTATCACTTTTTAAAGCGCTAGTGCTATTCTAACCCTATGGCAGTGATCTCACTGCCGCAATTGGCGCCGATCACGGGTGATTGGCTCCAATTGCAAAATGTTACCTGCAGCATTTTGCCGCGGTTCTGGAGCAATCGCGGTACAGTGCTTAGTACAGCGCTTTACGAAGTTATATTTACCATGCTAATCGCTTATCGCTTTCTCCCACTGATATCCGGCCGATTTGAGCACTCTAATTGAATCTGTTAGAAATCTCGGTGCATTGGGCAGCCTGACCAATCATTCAGAACTGATTGAATAGATGGAAAATCTAGGCTGATCGGAAGCAGGTCAAGCGTGGTGGCAGATCGATGACCCAGATCCAACAGTTTGACCTTTTTTATTTTTAATGAATAGATTTCATTCTGTAAACTATTGAAAAATTGTTCCTAACGTAGTAAACCTCAGACAGATCCCTGTCAGATTTGACCTGACGGTAATCTCTGATGGTTGTCGGGTGGCCATCTATAAGTGTGTGGCCACTTTTAAAGGGAACCTAAACTGAGGAGGATATGGATTTTTCCTTTTTAAAATAATACCAGTTGTCTGACTCTCCTGCTGATCCTAGGTCTCTAATACTTGTAGCCACAGCCCCTGAACAAGCATGCAGATCAGGTGCTCTGACTGAAGTCAGACTGGATTAGCTGCATGCTTGTTTCGAGTGTGTGATTCAGCCACAGAGATCAGCAGGACTGCCAGGCAACTGGTATTGTTTAAAAGGAAACCTCCATATCCCTCTGTTTAGGTTCCCTTTAAAGTAGGCTTTTATTGTGATTTAAACACTGTCTCTTAGGCCTGGAACCCACTACAGAACACTATCCCCAATCGCAATCGCTTGCGTTTTGTATGAGTGTTTTGTAAGCGATTTCATGAGCATTTTGGTAGTGATTTTAAAGTGTAAGGTTTTTGCCAGCGATTATTTAGTGATTAGCGTTAATTCTGATTGGTCCTTTCAATTTAAATTTTTTTTACAGTGTGCAGTCACTTCAAAATGCTAGCAAAATCGCTCTTCTAAACGCTAAAAATGCTGCATGTCCTGTTTTGCAATTTGGAAATCGCAATTGCTCCAGTGGAATTTGGCCCATCCATTAACATTAGCTGAGCGTTTAGGGAAATCGCTAGCGGTTTGAATCGCGCCCTAAATGCTCAGAAAATCGTTGTAGTGGTTTCCAGCCCTGAGGAAACAGCATTGTAGCGACTTGCAATAGTAGTTATAGAATGCAGGCTTTCCCCTCCCCGGGAGCCTGCTGTGCCCGGGACAGGCAGGGCAGTGGTGGCGCAGGGGGGGGGGGCCTTCCATCTGCTGTACACGGCGACTCCTCTGCAGCCAGCTGCGTTCCTAGGTAAGCCTTTCTGCTGGAAAATTGGGTATTAGGCTCTGATTCTTTTTTTGTGTAAGTGCATTTGGATGGATTAGAGCAGAAAGGTCGTCAGGCTAATGAATACACCTGTAATCCAGCTCTAGCCTGGCCTAATACCTGATCCCCCGCTGGGCTGGTGGCTGCATGTGGGATCAGATTCGCTGCTCTGCTGATGGCAGGGGATCAGACTCTCTGCTCTGCTGATGTCAGGGGATCAGACTCGCTGCTCTGCTGATGGCAGGGGATCAGACTCGCTGCTCTGCTGATGTCAGGGGATCAGACTCGCTGCTCTGCTGATGTCAGGGGATCAGACTCGCTGCTCTGCTGATGTCAGGGGATCAGACTCGCTGCTCTGCTGATGTCAGGGGATCAGACTCGCTGCTCTGCTGATGTCAGGGGATCAGACTCGCTGCTCTGCTGATGTCAGGGGATCAGACTCGCTGCTCTGCTGATGTCAGGGGATCAGACTCGCTGCTCTGCTGATGTCAGGGGATCAGACTCTCTGCTCTGCTGATGGCAGGGGATCAGACTCTCTGCTCTGCCGATGGCAGGGGATCAGACTCGCTGCTCTGCTGATGGCGGGGGATCAGACTCGCTGCTCTGCTGATGGCGGGGGATCAGACTCGCTGCTCTGCTGATGGCAGGGGATCAGACTCTCTGCTCTGCTGATGTCAGGGGATCGGACTCGCTGCTCTGCGGATGGCAGGGGATCGCACTCGCTGCTCTGCGGATGGCAGGGGATCGCACTCGCTGCTCTGCGGATGGCAGGGGATCGCACTCGCTGCTCTGCGGATGGCGGGGGATTGCACTCGCTGCTCTGCGGATGGCGGGGGATCGCACTCGCTGCTCTGCTGATGGCGGGGGATCGGACTCTCTGCTCTGCGGATGGCAGGGGATCGCACTCGCTGCTCTGCTGATGGCGGGGGATCGGACTCGCTGCTCTGCTGATGGCGGGGGATCGGACTCGCTGCTCTGCGGATGGCGGGGGATCGGACTCGCTGCTCTGCGGATGGCGGGGGATCGGACTCGCTGCTCTGCGGATGGCGGGGGATCGGACTCGCTGCTCTGCGGATGGCGGGGGATCGGACTCGCTGCTCTGCGGATGGCGGGGGATCGCACTCGCTGCTCTGCGGATGGCGGGGGATCGCACTCGCTGCTCTGCGGATGTCATGCTGCCATGCACTATACATTACACTAGTGCTTTTCAAAGCACTAGCGATCAGCAATTCAAAGCGCAGCAAAAAAAAACCTCAATGTTCTCCAGTGTGAATGGGCCCTTAGCGTGTATGGAGGTCTGCCGAGATTGCCTACAGATCTGACATGACTGAGCTCATGCTCGCCCTACACAAATACTGGTGCACATGACAAACGGGGGGCCCTGGTACACACCCGTGTCTGCAGTACCAAATCTAGCAGGAATTGCATAAGTTCAGCAACATTCAGGTGAGAGGATTCGGTCGGACATAATTGTAGACTCACCAGCAGGGGGCACCTTGTGCAACTCTTGCCCCCCTCTCTAACCACTTGCCTGATAATTCTGCATACTGGAAGTTGCAAAAAGAAATTTAAAAACCAACCCTGGTGCACATGAGACGGGGCCATTGGCACCTCCCCGGACCTCCAAATCCCCATGCGACACCTAGAGGGGGAGTGCAGGTGGGCCCCGGTACTCCTACTACCAGGGGATTCACCCACACTACCTCTATATCATACATGTCACTCTGGTCCTCAGAGCCATTAAATTTGGCCTTCCAGTGGTTTCCCCACTTCGCATTATGTTTGGCCCACTCTAGACCACCAGGGAAGCCATTTTACCCCCTTCCATGTAGTATGAGAGCCATACTCTACACAGTCTATTCTATAGAGCTGAACTCCCCATCAGATAAAAATCTTTGCAAGATGCTGCACACACAGATGCTGTACACATGCAACAGATCAGTATCTGCAAAAGATCTGTTCCTGCAAAATGCATTCATAGTCTATATCTGCAGATCCTCATACACACCTTGTTTAACAGACATTCATCTGCATATCTGACAATCATCTGCAGATCCAAAGATCCATCCTGGTGGATCTGATCTGCAGATGATTGTCCGGTAAACAAGGTGTGTATGAGGATCTGCAGATATAGACTATGAATGCAGTTTGCAGAAACGGATCTTTTGAATCTGTACAGCATCTTTGTGTGCAGCATCTTGCAAAGATTTCTATCTGATGGGGAGTTCAGCTCCATAGAAAAGACTGTGTAGGTATGGCTCTCATACTACATGGAAGGGGGTAAAATTGGTCTGATCTTTCATTTTCCAAAGACCTTTTATCTGATGTGTGTACCCACCTTTAGACCTAGAGGTACACTTCTTACATTTTAATTGGTCAATGATTGGCCAATTTTACCACTGCCATGTAGCATGAGGGTCAACAGATTTTTTTAATACATTGAAGAGATTTTGGAGGTAAGCTCTCATACTACATGGAGAGGGTGATACTGTGTCAGTGATTGGCCAATCAAAATTTACGGCATGTACCCGGCTTCACCGTAGTGAAAATACGGTAATTAATAACATTGCTCATATTCTCACAATATTAATTTATAAATGATTAAGTCAGTGTTTGCTCATTGTAAAATCTCTCCTTAGTCACTCCGATTTACATTCTGGAATTTATCACATGGTGACCTCTTTATGCCTGTCTGGGGATTTCTGTGGAATGTTTACTGAGAGTTCCGAAGCCAGAGAAAATGTCCGGTCTCTCCTAATGCTCTGGGAGGAGGATTCCGCTAAATAAACAGCCTAGGCTGTGACATCACTGGCAGGGCAGGACCACATGCTAATATACCGCACAATATAAATCTAGGACGGGTTTCTGATGCTGAAACTGGGATAATTACCATAAAAATGGGTATCTGGAGGCTCTTTTCACACTAGACCGTTTTCATTGCATTTTTACCTCAGGGTAATGCTAAAGCAATGAAAGGGACATTTCATAGCTGATGCGGTGCAGTGCGCCGTAAATATCATATCTGACGCAAACGCATCAGCACGTTATGGGTCAACATCCACAGTAAGTCAGTAGCGCCGCAGATTTTAAACTGTTCTGCGGTGCGCATTTTCTCAATACACTTGCAATTCTTATTTTGGCCACAGGAAGTGAGCTCTGGAGAGCCTCGCTTAGTTTGGCTTGCTGCCAAAGATTACAATGCCGCGCATCAACGTAGGTGTATACAAAGCCTATTTTTTGCGTTGCGGTGCAATCACCTGATCGCACCGCAACTAAAACGCAGGCTAATGTGAGCCCGGCCTGAGTCTGTTATTACATTTTACTATATGTCACTAGGGATGAGCTCCGGATCAAATCCAAATGAGTTTAATTCTGATTTCATCCAAATAATTAGTGCAGCTGACGTGGCAGGTGAGCGGGGGTTTAAACTTACCCAGAAGCCATCTTCTTTAATCCATCCCACGTCGCTGTTCACAACGCGTTCCAAGCTGCGTCACGTGACTACCGTGCTTCCTCCTTCCGGGTTGAAGGAGGAAGCGTAATAGTCACGTGACATGGCGTGGGACAGATTAAAGACGGCTTGTGGGTAAGTTTAACCCACGCTCACCTGCCACATCAGCTGCACTGATTATCTGGATGAAATACGAATTAAACTCATTCGGATTCGATCCGGAGCTCATCACTGTCACTGCGGTGAACACTTTAAAGGGAACCTGAACCGAGTAAAATCATATCTAATAAAACCTCTGTGGCACTGCGTCGTCCTCCTGCTGTCTCTGTGTCCGTGGTTTTGCGTACCGAGTATGCAGGCGGACTTCAGAGCAGGAGGATAGGGCCAGGCTGCGATCATGTGCGCATGTGGGCAGGTGCGCGGTGACATGGGACCGGTGACTGCCGGGAGGGGGGTTGTGAAGGTGGCCTACAGTAGAGCCTGTTATTTTAACCGGCTTAGGTCCACTAGTTAAAATAAACACATGAAGTACCTGCAAATAAATATTACATACTTACTTTGCCATCAGTTCCTCTCAGAAGCTCGCCATTTTCTTCTCACTATTCCTTCCAGTTCTGACAAGATTTTGTCAGAACGGAAATATATCAGCTGCTGTCGGTTATAACTGTAAGGACAACTGATGTGCAAGGTAATGTCCATGTTTCCCCTCACGTGGGCGATATTAGTTTAGCAGTGTGACCAGGAAGCTGTTATCCGGTAACGACCATTTTCAAAATGGATCTCTGGGCCTTCTACTACTTCCGGGTCGCTATGACCCAGAGTAGTATGCCTGCGATGCCCGGCGGAGCGCGTCCTAGATCGCGCTCCTGTTGCCGGGCACGTTCTGCGCATGTGCGTGACGTCATGAACGACGTCACGCTCATGCGCAGAGTGTGCCCGGCAACAGGAGCGCGATCTAGGACGCGCTCCGCCGGGCAGCGCAGGCGAACTACTCTGGGTCATAGCGACCCGGAAGTAGTAGAAGGCCCAGAGATGTTCGCCCGGCGAACGGTTCGGGCCATCTCTAGTCTTCAGTTCCGGCCTCGCAGCTAAAGACCATTTTCATGCCATGTATATGTGCCTTATGCTTAGTACACTCTTTGCACTTTTCCGATCACTTCTATACAGAATTGAACAGAAAAACATTTGGGAATCAGACCGGACCTGTCAACAATGACCGATTAGACCAGGCATGGGCAAACTTGCCTCTCCAGCTGTTAAGGAACTACAAGTCCCACAATGCATTGCAGGAGTCTTAGTCAGTCATGACTCATAAAGGCAAATGCATTGTGGGACTTGTAGTTCCTTAACAGCTGGAGGGCCAAGTTTGCCCATGCCTGGATTAGACCGTCAATCCTGACAGAAAATTGGATTGTGTGTACTAAGCATAATGCTGGGAACACACAACGCAATTTCCCCTCCAATCGACTGTTAGTCAGACAGGAAGTTTTTCTGTGTGTAATGTCCAAATGCTCCTGATCGATGGGGATCGATTTTGCAAAGTTATCAGAAAATGTATTCCTTTTTCTCGATTGGTAACAGATTGGACATGTTGGAAATAATGGCCTATTTCCCATCGATTGGGAAGGGAAATTGCATGGTGTATTTCCAGCATAAGGGCCCGTTTCCACTAACGCGAATATGCCTTTATTTTCTGCATGCAGATTCGCTTGACGTATACAAGTCAATGGCCTGTTTCCATTACAGGCAAAATTCGCCTCATCCCCCCTTCCCCCCCCCCCCCCCCCCCCCCCGCAGGTGAAAAAAACAGTGTTGACCTCTGTCACAATTTTATGTGCAGTTTCGGGTTAATGCGTATGCATTTGCGTGTACGCGTTTACGGATGCGGAAGTCACTAGTAATGAATGACAGTAAAATAACATAAAAAAACATTGCCGGTGCATTCAAATTCGCATGAAAAAGCCGCCTGCAAACGCAGACGAGTTCGCATACACATGCGAATCCACAGGTGTTTTGTTTTTTGTTTTTTGTTTTTTCTATGCGGATTCGCGTAGGTGTAGTGAAAACGGGCACTAATTAGAGCTGGTTTTGGAATGGTAACCTTATATATAATCTTACAGATCACTAAGTAAACGTTTGGCTGTAATTTGTATATGTTAATGAAGTGTCAGGAGATTATTTACTTCCTGCCTTCTGTGGAGGAAGAGAAAGTTGTAAGTGTAAATATTATTCATTGTAACTTTTTTTCCCAGCAGGGGGTGGGGGGAGATGAGAGCCAGGCCCTCCCTTCCAGGCCGCTTGTCCTCCAGCACACAACGGGTTACGCAGCAGCTCTCCTCCCTCAGTGAGTGGCTCCTGTCCCAGCCCACAGTGTGAAGAATGGGAGGAAGGGAGGTTCCATGTGCCCAGATAGAAAATAAGCCCACAGCAGACATGCGGACCTCCACCTCCTGTGGCCTCTGACAGAGGCTGGCATTGAGGGGGGCCTTCTGTACCCTCAGCTTGATGAGCCTCACATGATGATCAGTGGGTGGTCCCCTCTCATGCCTGTCACCGAGGGCAGAGTGTGCTGTAGCCCCTGGAAGTGAGGCTGGAGGGGAGGCCGGGACCCCTCTTGTCACTCTGGGTAGCTGTACCCCTTGGCCCATGTCTCCATGGAAGCTCTAAGAGACTCTGTTGTTCATTTCACTTTTCAGATGTCGTCGTACAAGCGAGCAACACTGGACGAGGAGGAGCTGGTGGACTCGATAGGCGAGGGAGAGGTCTACCCCAATGGAGTCCAGGTAAACAGGCTGACCTTTCCCCCCTTGTCCCTGCTGTGACCTTACACCCTGTACCTATGCTGTGAAATGGTTTGTGGATCACCTGTGCTGTACGTGAGGGGCCTGAATGTGTGGGGGAGCTGCCTGTGATTACTTCCTATTCATAGAAGTTGTTTCATGTGTTTACATGTTTCTCATTCTGTTTGGGTTCATCTTCAAGGAGAATATTTAGCTGTTTTTGTGCTTTAGTTGGTCTTATACCTGATTGTAGTTTGTTTATGCTTTTTACAGTGCTCTATATCATCCTAAAACTGCTCTAGTCTACCAAAGCTAAACAAACTTGTACGGTTCAGGGATGTTTAAAATAACTGCCCGTACCTCATGTACCCCATGTCAGTGTAGGGTGTGCCCTGTGCCCGTGTAATGTGACACCACAGGATCCCTGCTTTAGCGTAAAATACCCCCACATGCCCTCTGCATTAGCATAGTATACACATGCCCCCTGCATCAGTGTAATGTGACCCCACATCCGCCCTGCATTAGCATAGCGTACCCCCACATGCCCTCTGCATAAGCGTAGTGTACCCCCACATGCCCCCTGCATAAGCGTAGCGTACCCCTCACATGCCCTCTGCATTAGCATAGCGTACCCCCACATGCCCTCTGCATTAGCATAGCGTACCCCCACATGCCCCTGCATAAGCGTAGTGTACCCCCACATGCCTTCTGCATTAGCATAGCGTACCCTCACATGCCCCCTGCATAAGTGTAGTGTACTCCCACATGCCCTCTGCATTAGCATAGTGTACCCCCACATGCCCCCTGCATTAGCGTAGTGTACCCCCACATGCCCCCTGCATTAGCATAGTGTACTCCACATGCCCCCTGCATTAGAGTGGGAGGACCTTGTCTCTGGCTCCATGTGTCATTACTGCCAGTACCCCTGATTTTTTTTTTTCAGCTGACGTTCTTGCCAGTTGCCCAGGATTTGTAGGTGGCATTACTGCCAGTTGCCCTAGTTTTGATATAAATATCTCCCCATGTAATCCCTTTAGCTTACAGACAACAGGAATAGGTCAGTGATGTTTCCAGTAAAACAGGATATGTTGCAGATCCGCATTGACCGTCTCCACTGAAGTGTGATGCATTTGTCAAGCCTTCGGCCTCTGTAGACCTGCTACAGCGCTGCTTTGTACTTGGCTCTGTGTTGCTGCATTAGTTGTCCGTTATTAGGAAATCTGCCCTTCTGTCACATAGCCTTTGTGACATGCGCACAAGGTGGTTTTTACATTGTGGTGAATGGAGTTTTTACAGATCTTGCTTCTTTACTACAATGGCCACAGGGAAGAATTTGTGAAAAGCTTTTCCCAGAATTCTTTCATCCCTGCTTGCATAACTGGCTTTTCCAAGACGCTTGCTTGAAAAACCGAGGTGAGCTTTTCAGGCACCCCCAGTCCCCACATCCAGGTCTGCTGCAGGGAAGGATTTAGGTTGGTGATGCCTTGCATTGGTAGGTTTGCTCAGGCTGTCGTTTCAGTAGAGTTCTGTGGCGGTTATATGATTATAGCAGGCTGGGCTCTCAGATTGTCAGTTCCTGTACATGTCCTCAGTGCAGCGCTGGTCTCGGGGCCTATGGAACAGGTAAAGTATCCACAGGAAAGTCGGGGAAATTCCTTACACGGTTGATGGTGAAACTAGAAGTTATTTTTTTTTTTCACCCGCCTCTATGGAGTCTGTCTATTATGTGATGATGTTTTAGAATAAACTGAAACCATGTGATTTATGCACTAGCCCTATAACGGAATAACCAAAATGCTCGCGGTGACACAGAAGCATTAGGTGAGTGTAATTGGCTAGAAGAGATTAAAAAGCCCTCCTACTAAAGAGCAACCCTGGATAAAATGTGCCTTCTTAAAGTGTACCAGTGGGGTCAGATATGTATTTACTTTTAAGCAATACCAGTTGCCTGGCTGTCCTGCTGATCCTCTGCCTCTAATACACTTAACCACAGACCCTGAACAAGCATGCAGCAGATCAGGTGTTTCTGACATTGTCAGATCTGACAAGATTAGCTGCAGGCTTGTTTCTGCGTGTTTGGACACTACAGCGGCCAAATAGACCAGCAGGGCAGGCTGTATTGTTGAAAAGGTGATAAATATGGCAGCCTCCATATCCCTCTCACATTGGATTCACCTTGAATAGAAGGTATGTGATTCGGCTATAAATGTGTGGTTTTCCATGATGCATCACACCATAATATGCAAATCTATGTCGCTGAAGCCAGACACATCTCCAGAGCCACTAGTGTATAGTGAGTTGTAGCTTATACATGTTACAAAGCCACATCAACCCAACATGCAGACGGCCTGTTTCAGACTTTTGGTCCTCATCAGTGAATGGCAGGGATTGTTATGGTTCTATGGCAGGGGTCCCCAAACGTTTTCGGTCAAGGGGCCGAGTCAACATGCTACAGACTGCTGGGGGGCGGGAACATACATAAAATGATGTAAAACATTACACTGAATCTAGGTATTGATTCCCCCCAATCATGCCCGGAGGAGAACTCCCAGCAGCAGCCATTCAGTCATGTGGCGCCCGAAAACTATTTTTGTGCACCAGACAGTGAAGCATGCCCAGGTGACTACTGACCAGTTGGACAGCAATGTCACCTGATGCAGAATTGGATTGGAAGCCAGCAAATGACTGCTCACTGGCTTCTGTATGTGGATGGGTGATGCCAGCACTGCTATTTTATATGGAGGGTGCCGATATTTTAAGGTGCAGTGGGCCACATCTATAAGTAATATTAAGGTGCAGTGGGCCACATCTATAAGTAATATTTTGTGTTTGGGGGCCAGTGATAAAAGCCTCGGGGGGCCGCATTCGGCCCTGGGCCGTAGTTTGAGGACCACTGCTCTAGGATAGGGTTTGGACCAGTACTAAGGGATACCCAGACAGCTCATGGTGACCCAGAACCACTAGAAGAGAATAGGGGGCTAAAAGAGACCAAAAAAAAAGCACTCCTAGAGCCATATTCATATTTGCCATGCACTGATGAGGACCAGAAAGTCTGAAACAGGCTTGTTGGATTGATGTGGCTCGGTGAAATGTATGCATGCTATAGACCATAGGTGTTCTAGAGTTGTCTGGCTTCAAGGGCATAAAGAGATAATTTGCACATTCAGGCCCCATTCACACTTAGAAACGCCGGAGATTTTTTCCGGCGTTTTGCAGGAGTGATTTTTAATCACTGAACAGTGCGGCGATTTTGCCACGAATGCGTTTAGCGATTCTATAGCACTGAAACGCGATCGCCGGGAAATTGCCTGAAAATGGTGCAGGCGATGCGTTTGCGTTTCGTGGTTTTGGGCGATTTGCGGCGATTAGCACAAATCGCCCAAGTAAGAACGGGCCCATAGGATTTCATTACGCTAGCGCTTTAAAAAAGCGCTAGCGGTCGATCGTTTTGCCGAAATTTCGTCAAAACGCTCTAGTGTGACTAGGGCCTCAGGAGTGATGCATTATGGGAAAACACATTTGCTCACTTACAGATGAATTAATCAAATACCTATAAATGTGTATATGTATACAATTTTTATATCTATCTATCTATCTATCTATCTATCGCTTAACATTGCAATTTATACGCGCCTAGGGGTTCTGGGTCACCCTGAACCTTCTGTGTATTCTGCGATGGGCTCCCTCTGATCACATGACAGGATTTTGCTGAATCACCTGACCTGTCTGCTTATCCTGTCCCATTGCAGAGTTCACTGACCATTCATAACGCAGGCACTCTGCTGGATGCAATTCCCTGCCTTGAGGAACAGCTGAACATTCCACATGAGCAATGTCCACTTATTTATCTCAATTTTTGGATTAAAATCTTATTAAAGATTCTTTTTAATCTTGCTTGTTTTAGGAGTTGAATTGCTGTCTGTGTCCCTGTTGTGAAAGCTGCCCCTCTCGATTCCTGTCTGTGGGGTTCTCGTGTGGCCTTGATACAAATTCTGGAAATACTGAACATAGGAATCTGTAGTCTGGGATTTTAATGCCTTCGCCTTGCAGAAAATGACTTGTCGCTGTGAGATTTTCCTTCCAGTCTGGAACGCGCTACAGGACTAAAGCTAACTACACACTTTGGGGCATATGTTGCCTAGAACTATGTGTGGTGATTGTTAGGTGATAGTTTTCCTGTGATGACAGTACAGACATGCTGAGCAGCCCTTTCTGTCCTGTGAAGCAGGAAAGCTTCCGGCGGGGACACCCGGACATATGCTAGAGTGTCACGTGAAACTAATGATCATTTCAGGTGATGTAAACCTGTCTGAGGATTAGCATAACAGCCAGGCAGTTGTTCTGGGTTTGAATTAATCTGCGCTTTTATCTGACCAGGCAGTGGACTCCATACAGACTGGTCGAAGACTGCAATGGTTTTTCATGAGCCTGATCAGTCCTGAGTCCATTGCAGAAAAGCCCAACTGCAGACATTTTTTTTCCAGACAGTGGATTCCTTAAAGGGGAACTGAAGAGGTATACGGAGGCTGCCATATCTATTTCCTTTTAATCAATACCAGTTGCCTGGCTGCCCTGCTGGTCTATTTCTCTGCAGTAGTATCTGAATAACACCAGAAACAAGCATGCAGCTAGTCTTGTCAGATCTGACTTTAAAGTCTGAAACACCTGATCTGCTGCATGCTTGTTGAGGGGCTATGGCTAATAGTATTAGAGGCAGAGGACCAGCAGGGCAGCCAGGCAACTGGTATTGCTTAAAAGGAAATGAACATGGCAGCCTCCGTATACCTCTCTCTTCAGTTCAGAGATAACCGCACCCCCTTCAGGCTGAATGTGGTATGTTACGGCATAGTATCAACCGATCCATAAAAACAGATTGAAGTGAGAGGAATATGGAGG
Source organism: Hyperolius riggenbachi (assembly GCF_040937935.1). Classification (NCBI taxonomy): domain Eukaryota; kingdom Metazoa; phylum Chordata; class Amphibia; order Anura; family Hyperoliidae; genus Hyperolius; species Hyperolius riggenbachi. Next base: position 352,357,256 of record NC_090651.1, on the reverse strand, counting down.
CTGCCATATTTATTTCCTTTTAAACAATACCAGTTACCTGGCACTCCTGCTGGTCTATTTGGCTGCAGTAGTGTCTGAATCACACCAGAAACAAGCATGCAGCTAATCTTGTCAGATCTGACAATTACGTCAAACACCTGATCTGCTACATGCTTGTTCAGGGTTTATGGATCAAAGCATTAGAGGCAGAGGATCAGCAGGACAGCCAGGCAACTGGTATTAAAAGGAAATGGACATGGCAGCCTCCGTATCCCTCTTGCTTCAGTTGTCCTTTAACCACTTGCCGACGGCTACACGCCGGTAGGCGTGGCCGCGGCGGCAGCCCCAGGACCGCCTAACGCCGATTGGCGGAAAGTCCTGGGGCTTGCATTTGCAGGAGATCGCGCGCAGGATGCGCGCGCATCTCCTGCTTGGTGGGCGGAGCAGAGCTCCGCCTTCAGTCTCCGAGCGGCGATCGACGCTCTGGAGACTGTAACGGCGAAACCGCCGCTTAATTGTATTGTACAGCGCTGCGATCTGCAGCAGCGCTGTACTGGGGACAGCCGTGTGACACGGCTGTCCCACTGGAGGACGAGAGAGCGATCGGCTCTCATAGGCTGAAGCCTAGGACAGCCGATCGCCGTAATTGGCCGGCTGTGGGGAGGGAGGGAGCGAGGGAGGGAAGGGATTTATAGGAAGAGGGTTTTTAAAAAAAAAAATTGGCAACACAAATATTTATTAAAAAAAAAATAAACATGGGGGAGCGATCAGACCCCACCAACAGAGAGCTCTGTTGGTGGGGAGAAAAGGGGGGGGGGGGGAATCACCTGTGTGCTGTGTTGTGCGGCCCTGCAGCTTGGCCTTAAAGCTGCAGTGGCCTTTTAAACTAAAAATTGCCTGGTCACTAGGGGGGTTTAGCCCTGCAGTCCTCAAGAGGTTAAAGCACATCTGAAGTGAGCAGGCTGACATATTTATTTCCTTTTAAACAATGCAAATTCCCTGGCTGTCTTGCTGATCCTCTGCCTCTAATATTTTTATCCATAGACCCTGAACAAGCATGCAGCAGATCGGATGTCTGACTAGATTAGCCACATGCTTGTTTCAGGGTTGGCTCTCACTACTGAAGCATGAAAGATCAGCAGGACTGCCATTCAACTAGTATTGTTTAAAAGGAAATATGGCAGCCTCCATATCACTCTCACTTCAGTTGTCCTTTAAATGTCCTCTGACTGTAGCGAAGCTGCTGCCTGACGATCTGAGCATTTGGGACATCAAATAGTCACTCAGTGCCTTTTATATAGATCTACACACATTTCATCTCCCATACGCGACAGAGGGAGCGCCAGCCCAGTGAGTCACGTCCCGCTGCGTCATTGTGTGTCTGGAGAGCTGCACGGATTGCGAGCTCCACGGACGAGTGGTGAAAATACGGGAAAGTCATCAGGGAGGGGACACAATGGAAGACTAAACAAAGGTGGGTGTGCGGGGGATGGTTGTCATTCCACATGTCATCCAACCGGCACAGACAGGTAACCCGATCTGCCCTCACCCCGCATAGCACAGGTAAGCCAGCCACCTAATCCTCCCCGCAGCTATTAACCATTCACACTGCGAGAGGTGACTAGGTCATCTACAGGCCCCTCCCCACTGCCATTAACCCTTCACACTGCGACAGGTGACCAGGTCATCTACAGGCCCCTCTCTGCAGCTATTAACCATTCACACTGCGACAGGTGACCAAGTCATCTACAGGCCCCTCCCCGCTGCCATTAACCCTTCACACTGCGACAGGTGACCAAGTCACTTGCAGGTTCCCTGTGTGCCGTACAGGAGACAAAGATTACAGCCAATGAAATGCTGATCCCTGCCACGCAGGGTGCCCTTGCGATCCTCAAAATGCATGCGCTTCTAAAACCTAATGGAAGCGCTCTAATGCACATGGCAGAAAACGCATGGATTTCTGCACAGATACGTGTACTCCAGTCATGGACCTCTAGACATGGTGAAAACAAGTTGCTGAAGTTGTATTTCAGAAACTGCTGATGTGCTGGGATTCTCACAAACTACAATCTCTAGAGTTCACAGAGAAAAGTCTAAAGAAAAAACATTCAGCGAGTGGCAGTTGTGTGGGTGAAAATGTGGTGTTTAAAACGAGCAGACCGATGCGGGAAGATAGCGCAACAGTAGCTCAAATAGCTGTTCATTGCAACCAAGATACAGCAAAGTCCCGGCACAATTAGGAATTGCCTGCTTGAGCAACGAGCCTGAAAATGGCACTAAACCCCTGTGACCCCAAATGCCCCCCCCCCCCCAGCCCGTGCTGCAGAAAAATGTATCAATCCTCTGGACGCAGTCTTCTACATTTCCTGTGGCTCCCAGCAGCTTTCCTGCATCCTTTGTATGAGTCCCGGCATGTCATGTGACCTTAAGTGGATCATGTGACATGGTGGGAGCCGTACCTGGACCCAGAGATTGCAGAAGTGTAGAAGACGGCGTCTGGAAGATCGATATCTCTTCTGCTGCGTGAAACCTCTGCACATAACAAAAAGTGCAGACCCCATTGTCCACCTCATGCATGCTGGTTAGCTGAGACTTCCAGATGCCTGAGTTCTGGAGAACGGGGACTTTACTGTATGTAGAATCTCATCGCTGAACACACACGTGAAGCAGATGGGCTACAGCAGCAGAAGACCACACCGGGTGCCACTCCTGTCAGTTCAGTAAAGGACACTGAGACTACATGGGATTCACAGTGTATTTTATACCAACTAAAAGCTTAATGGGAACCAGAAGGGGAAGCAACCACTTTGGATACTTACCTCAGATGGAGGCTACCCACATCCCCTCCACCTCTTTGCCTCAGCGCTGGGATTCCCCTGAAGGTCACAGACAACCCCTTGTAAACGTAGCAGGGCCGCACTGCACAGGGACAGATGCATTGCACCGATGCAGTAGCACGGAGCTTTAACAGGTTGGTCTTTTCCTGCTGAGCCAGAGCAGCGGACCCGTGCTACTGGGCAGGCGTGAGCTGTCCTGTACAGTGCGGCCACATTCGATTTCAAACAGGAATGCTGCTGTGAGCTGGGGGGGGGGGGGGGGGGGGGGGGGCTGGCAGACCCGGCGCTGGAACGGCAAAGGGGGCGGGAATGCCTCTGGAGTATCCAGGACCGTCTCTCTGCCAAGGTATGTATCTAATTTTTTTTCCGAAGTTTCCCACAGATTAGTTTTAACACAGCTGCTAACTGACTCCAACTGCAAACAAGGGACAATACAATTCCCAGGATTATTGCATGTCTGACACATGGCTACACCTACAATTACTGCGGCAGGGTAACTATTGTTCTGGAGGTTTAGCTGCTGCTTACATAGGTTGGAGTTTTATACTCCCATATTCTGCAATGGATGGGTTGGTAGGTGTGTGTGGTTGAGCCAGCGTCTGTCTTTCTTGTCTGGGCACTTGTTTAAACGACCACTATAGCCAAATATTTGAACATTTTAAAATACAATTCTGCCAGAATAAAATGCACCATAAATTACTTTTTTCCTGTCAGTTGCTGTCAGTTTCAGTAGGTAGCAAGAACCTGACAGGTTTTAGACTAGTCCATCTACTCACGGGGAATTCTCATTATTTCCTTAATATTTTTTTTTTTATAGAAAAGCACCCAATAGTAGGGATCTGTATAACCATGCTGGCCAGCCTTGCCTCCCTACTTACTGGCACGCTATTATTGCAGTTTGAATGAGCAACTGCTGTTCGTTGAGTGCGTTTGGAAATAAAGAAAACCATAAGAATCCCCCATGGAAGTGATGGACTATTTCAAAACTTGTCAGATCTGTCACGTTTTTACGTGGAAAAGAATTTCATAGTATTTTCTGGAACAAATGCACATTTTATACATATGCATACACCTGCATTTTAAATGTTACATTTTTTCACGGAAGTGGTCCTTAAAGAGAACCAGAGATGAAGCACCCTCTTGTATTTTACTTTATAAATCAGTGGGAACATGACGGTAAACGCCTAATCTGCTCTTTGTTTCATTGTTCTCTGTTTAATCTGACTGTTATCACCTCTGATAAGAATCCCCGACTGAGCGCTCACTCTAGCTTTGCTACGGAAAGATTATAGCTGAGTCTGTCTTCTCTGGTGTCTTTTCCAAGCCTGCCCCCTTGTGGCTCTGCTATGACTCAGCTATAATTATTCCCTGCAAAGCCAGACTGAATGCTCAGTCCGGGATTCTTATCACAGCTGATAACAGACACTTTTAGCAGTGAGGATGAAACAGAGCATGGTGAGCGTTTTCTCTAATGCTATTACTGATATGTATGGTAAAATACACAAGGGTGCTTCGTCTCTGGTTCCAATTAAAGGGGAACCTGAGGAGAGAGGGATATGGAGGCTGCCATGTTTATTTCCTTTTAAACCATGCCAGTTGCCTGGAAGTCCTCCTGATCCTGTGTCTCTAATACTTTTAGCCATAGACCCTGAACAAGCATGCAGCAGATCAGGTACTGTGACTCGGCTGACTCTGGTATTACCGGATTAGCCATATGCTTGTTCCAGGGTTTTGACTCACATGACTTGTGCCAGATCGGCAGGGCTGCCAGGCATTGTTTACAAGGAAATTAATGTCAGCCTCTAACTTTCACCTTGGGTTCCCTTTAAGGGATTTTCAGTTTCTCTGGTTTCTAGTTATTTGGGTGCGAATAGTTATAAATATCCAAGCTGAGCGGTGAATGTAATGTACGTTAGAACAATAGCCATGTTGGTGAGTGCCAGAACGGTTTTTGGAAAGGGGTCCTGGAGAAGGGGAGAGGCTTGTGAGAAATCCTGTATGCAGAGTGGGAGGAGGTACTTATGGTTGGGAGACATTTCATGTGATTGGTTCAATATCTACCAGCATGCAAACTGCAGCATAATAGAAAAAAAAGTTTTCTTTCATAGCAAAGTTATTCAGCAGTTCCCGAAACTTCATAGCCCTGTGCTGACGTCTGGCTCAGCCTTGCTGATTCTGTTCCTAGCAACTAAAAATTGCGTTTTGTCAGACTTGTGTTGCTTTCAACGGAATTACTGCACTGCGGTCCTGTTTATTAGTAGTAGAGACCACCCCAGCTTCAGGCGGGAGCCCCCTCCATAGACTTTTATACTGAAATGAAATGTTTTGTAACGTCTTTAGCATCCCGCCGGTCAGACCTGTGTTCTTCCCCCAGCAGTCCGCTCCTCCCAGTGGAATGGAGTGTGTCTAATCCCCACCATAATACAGAGATTACGGATCTGGGTGGAGTGAGTTCCCAGCCCTTGGTGTGTAAGTGGAGCGAGAGACCTGTGGAATCTGCTTGGATATTTTCCTTTCCGGAGAATTTTCTTACAAGCCTCTAAGTGGATTTAGCCTGGCGCAGTTCCAGCCGGCTGTAATCCACTATCTAAACAAGCATAAACCATTCTCCCATCTCTGCTCACACGAGGCGGCCGCAGCCATTCTCTGCTCACACGGGGCGGCCGCAGCCGTCCTCTGCTCGCACGGGGCAGCCGCACTGGGCTGGAGTGCTGTGTGGATGAGGGTGGAGGTGGCTGGAGGGGAGACTTATGTGGACTGTCTGATACCCTCTGACCCATGTGCCCAGTCTTAAGCCTCATATATACACACACAAAAGTAGTTTGGAACACCAAAAGTCAGATTTTGCCATACTGGACATCAATTGTGTGTAAACATTTAGCCAAATGACAAGTGACTGGAAATTTTTACTGAGTTCTGAAGCCAGTAGAAAATATACCTGGTCTCCCAGAATGGTCTGGGAGGAAAATTCTACATCTAAACAGCCTAGGCTAAGCATCACTGGGAGGGCGGGGTTACATTCTAATATACTGCTCAGTGTTCTCCCCAGAATTTTTTTCCAGCCGGGTGGCATGAAATAGTAGCCGGGTGGCATGAAAAAGTAGCCGGGTGAGGCGAGTTGAAAATGCAGGGCAACTGTGCTTACAGCATAGGAGGTGAGCCGATGACAGCCGGGTGGTCACCAAATCTAGCCGGGTGTAGCACCCGGCTAAAAGAGCCTGGGGAGAACACTGCTGCTATATATAGATACAGGAAGTGTTTCCGATGCTGAAACCAGGAAAATTAAGTTTTTTTTAAAGTGGGTATCTTGAATAATTTACTACAGTCTACTATGTCACTACAGGGCCTCCTCCCCCCCCCCCCCCCCCCCCCTAATGGCGATAACCGATAACCCCAACCTGAGCTCGGTGTAGGAAAAAAGAGCTGGGAGCGGTAAGCCCAAGCTCAGGTCGGGTTAGGGAATTACCCCATTTGCATGTGGATTTGGAGTCCCGCACGCAATCAGCGTCTGTCTTTTGTGGTAGTGTTCTGTGGACTGATGAAACAAAATTAGAACTGTTTGGGCCCATGGATCAACGCTATGTTTGGAGGAGGAAGAACAAGGCCTATGAAGAAAAGAACACCTTGCCTACTGTGAAGCATGGTCAATCATGCTTTGGGGCTGTTTTGCTTCTGCAGGTACAGGGAAGCTTCAGCCTGTGGAAGGTACCATGAATTCTCTTCAGTACCAGGAGATATTGGATGAAAATGTGTTGCAGTCCGTCACAAACCTGAGGCTTGGGAGACGTTGGACCTTTCAACAGGACAATGGTCCCAAGCATACCTCCAAGTCCACTAGAGCATGGTTGCAGATTAAAGGCTGGAACACTTTGGAGTGGTCATCGCAGTCACCAGACTTAAATCTAATTGAGAACCTCTGGTAGGACTGAAAGAAAGCAGTTGCAGTGCGCAAGCCTAAGAATGTGACTTAACTGGAGGCTTTTGCCCATGAAGAATGGGCTAAGATACTCGTGATCGCTGCAAGACACTTGTGTCAAGCTATGCTTCACGTTTAAAAGCTGTTATAACTGGAAAACGATGTTAAGTACTAAGAATGAATGTCACTTGGGGGATGAATAAAACTGATAATGATGTGACTGACCACAGAAAAGACATTTGTGGTTATTTCATTATAAATGTTATGTTATATTTGTCTGACTTACAAGTGCCTCTTTGATTTAATTCTAAACAAGATGACTGAAATGATCAAAATTAATGTCAAACTGGCCAAAACACCCAATTTCAGTGGCGGCTGAATAATTTTGAACACAACTGTATATAGCTGTGACATCTTCTGAGGCACTTTACAGAGTACATAGTCAGGTCACTGACTGTCCTCAGAGGAGATCAGTCTAATGTCCTACCATATTAATATTATGTATTTAACTTATTAGCTATGAACTAGTAAACCCCCTCCCAATTCTCAAGAGAATTGCGTGCACAAGTGCGTCTGCGTACTCACAGCCTTCGTACTGCGTTGGGGGTGGCACAGGCATTGGAGTCGTGGTGACATTTATGTTGTGGATAATGTTAGGCCAATCCCACAAGCTTAAAACTCAAGTCTTGAAATTTGATATAGTATTAAAGTTGGGCTTAGTGTCTATAAAATCCGGATTATACTGTACACTTCTATATTCTACATATAAAGTCCTTGCCTAATATGTGATTATGGTGCACAGTGAATGCAGAGGGTGCGATCTGCTACTGTAGTGTCCGGAAGTGACTGGGTTAAAGCTCACCTAAAGTGACATGGATATGGAGGCTGACATATTGGCCTCAATTCACTAAGCATTACCCCATTCGGTAATGTAGAAAACAGCTGAATTTACCCATCACCTTGCCAAATCCCAATTCACTAAACCTATTACACAATTAAAAATACGGGGTTAAAGTTGCTGTAGTGTGTGGTAATGATGGGGTTAAAGTTGCTGTAGTGTCTGGTAATGATGGGGTTAAAGTTGCTGTAGTGTCTGGTAATGATGGGGTTAAGGTTGCTGTAGTGTCTGGTAATGATGGGGTTAAAGTTGCTGTAGCGTCTGGTAATGATGGGGTTAAGGTTTCTGTAGCGTCTGGTAATGATGGGGTTAAGGTTGCTGTAGCGTCTGGTAATGATGGGGTTAAGGTTGCTGTAGGGTCTGGTAATGATGGGGTTAAGGTTGCTGTAGCGTCTGGTAATGATGCGAAGGTTGCTGTAGCGTCTGGTAATGATGCGAAGGTTGCTGTAGCGTCTGGTAATGATGGGGTTAAGGTTGCTGTAGCGTCTGGTAATGATGGGGTTAAGGTTGCTGTAGCGTCTGGTAATGATGGGGTTAAGGTTGCTGTAGGGTCTGGTAATGATGGGGTTAAGGTTGCTGTAGGGTCTGGTAATGATGGGGTTAAGGTTGCTGTAGCGTCTGGTAATGATGGGGTTAAGATTGCTGTAGCGTCTGGTAATGATGGGGTTAAGATTGCTGTAGCGTCTGGTAATGATGGGGTTAAGATTGCTGTAGCGTCTGGTAATGATGGGGTTAAGGTTGCTGTAGCGTCTGGTAATGATGCGAAGGTTGCTGTAGCGTCTGGTAATGATGGGGTTAAGGTTGCTGTAGTGTCTGGTAATGATGGGGTTAAGGTTGGCATGAGGTGAGTGACATCCTGCAGCTGCTGCGGCGCTATGCCTGGAATGTGCACTGTAATGTGTAATCAGGTGCCTCATGACGTTTAGGCCGGCTGCGGTTTCCTAACATTCTGCTGTCTGCCGCAGGAAGCTGGGCTCAGTGACGTCCCTGTATAAACATGCGTCTTTTTCTCCTCATCGAAGGCTCACCACACACCATACAATGTTGGTTGTGCAATCTTACCACTTTCGTGTAGTTTAAAGGAAACGAGGTAAAAATAGATGAGATAAACTCCTTTTCCTCAAATTATTATTTTTTTTTATATACCGCAGTTTTATTTTATATTTCAATCCATTTTTTTAAGTATTCACGGTTTCATTCTCTGCTCATTGACACATGCATTGAGATATGCCAGAGCTAAAATCTATGAACTATTGCCCCCTTTTATCTTTCCTGCTCTGAGATCAGTGAGGTTACACTACAGTCCTGAGGGACAGAAACTGTCACTTGCCCACCTGTATAACTCTGTATGTGTAAATACACATCTATCCTATCATGTCACATGTCGCCTTGTGTATTCTATAAAAAGCTTATTAAAGAAAACCTGTATTGAGAAAAACCTCCCCTGAAGGGTACTCTCGTGTGGGAGAAGCCTCCGGATCCTATTGAGGCTTCCCCCGTCGTCCTCTGTCCAACAGCGGCGGAGATGAAGCTCCCCGAACAGCAGAGATGTAAATATTCACCTTCCCGACTCCAGCTCAGGCGCAGTATTGGCTCTCCTTCTCCGAGATAGGCGGAAATAGCCGATCGCTGTCGGGCTGCTCTACTGCGCAGGCGCAAGTCTCCTGCGCAGTAGAGCGGACCCGGCGGAGATCGGCTATTTTCGCCTATCTGCGCGCGGAAAGCCGCAACAGTGCCCCCGCTGGAGCCAGGAAAGGTAAATAAAACAGCGCTTATCACCTCTTGTTAGGCTTGTCGAGGGGGGATTCCGGGACACTTCGGGGGAGCCAGCACTGGGCTGCCTGCAGCTACAGGGGAGGGGGAAGCCTCATTGAGACCCTGAGGGTTCCCCCTCCCGAGGGGAGTACCCCCAGGGGAACTTTTTTTTGATACAGGTTCTCTTTAAAATTATTCATTCAAAGTATTTTCAGTCTGTTAGGCCTTACAATACCTGGATTTGGTAAATCTCTACAACCAAGATTGTATAGTGTGTTGGGCCTTATGTGAGCGGCACTGCGATCACCTGACTGTACTGACTGCAGCCCAATGCTTGTCCACAGGTGCAGCTGCGGGGGACGCGGAAGCGGAGCAGCTGCTGGACGGAGAGGACACACGTGGAGAAGAGGCTTCTGGTCCTGGTCGCCATCTTGTGCCTCGGGCTACTGGTGTGCCTGCTGTCTCTGGCTCTGCAGTATAGAAACAGTAGGTGGTCTTCCTCTCTGGCTGACGGGAGCCAATGGATAGTTCATAACAGGGGCAGCTTTATTAAAATCGCTGCATAGAAGGTGGGGATGCTAAAGAACAATTCTGAAAGAAACTGTTTTTCTGTAAACGCCACATACCTATAGAGCTTTTGGCCAGCAACATTAGAAAGATTTTCAGGTCTCTCAACACAGCCTGTGTGAAAAAAAGCCTTGTTTACCAGCTGTTTGTAACAATATTGTCAGCATCAGGGGAGGGGGAGGCAAAGTTGAACTGTAACCTGGCTGTAAACTGTTTATTTTACACTGCATGGCAGAGAGGGAGAGACAGGAACACAGAGCTTCAACTGATTTACACACATTTGAAGCTATATTTCTGCTTTCGATCATTCTGAACAAATTTTTTTCCAGTATTACTGCTAGTGAAGACTGTCTGTATGCTGGATGTGCTGGACACAGTCCTTCATAGTAATGCCCACAGTGAAAACTGTTTTCTGTAAATGTCATATAAAACATGAAAAGATGAAAAAAGCCTTTGCATTGCTATTAATTACTGGAAATCTATGTGGCATTTAGAATTGTAGTTCACTTTAGCACTTCGGTTAACTGATAGTTGTCCTTTAACCACCCTGGCGTTCAGATTAAATCGCCAGGGTGGCTGCGGGAGGGTTTTTTTTAAATAAAAAAAAAACTATTTCATGCAGCCAACTGAAAGTTGGCTGCATGAAAGCCCACTAGAGGGCGCTCCGGAGGCGATCTTCCGATCGCCTCCGGCGGCAAGAAATAACACGGAAGGCCGCAATGAGCGGCCCTCCGTGTTTCGCTTCCCTCGTCGCCATGGCGACGAGCGGAGTGACGTCATGGACGTCAGCCGACGTCCTGACTTCAGCCGCCTCCGAGCCAGTCCTTAGCGCTGGCCGGAACTGTTTGTTCCGGTTACGCTGGGCTCGGGCGGCTGGGGGGACCCTCTTTCGCCGCTGCACGCGGCGGATCGCCGCGCTGCAGCGGCGATCAGGCAGCACACGCGGCTGGCAAAGTGCCGGCTGCGTGTGCTGCTTTTTATTTGGTGGAAATCGGCCCAGCAGGGCCTGAGCGGCAGCCTCTGGCGGTGTTGGACGAGCTGAGCTCGTCCAGACCGCTCAGCAGGTTAAAGCACACCTGAAGTGAGAGTGATATGGAGGCTGCCATATTTATTTCCTTTTTATACAGTGCAGATTGCCTGGCGACCATGCTGATCCTCTGCCTCTAAAGGTGGCTGTACAATCAGGCGACTTCACGGTGGATCGACCATGCGATTTGATTATCATAATCTGATGAAAATCGGTGCTGACGAGCAAGCCCAATCGATGTGACCAATTTCAGGCTGAAATTGGCTGCATGTATCGATCAGACATGCTGCAAGATGTAGGGCCGACATGCTTGATGGGGTGCGCGGCGGTATTGGCATGCGATATGTGGACGACCAATGAATGCGATGGTACCCCTGGCACTGCCCCCCTAGTGTAAAATGCACCCCGTAGATGTATACTCTACCTGTCAGTATACATGGGCGTGTGTGACGACACGCGAGTGTATGTGGACGAAACATGGAACCAGCGGCGGACACCGACAGGTAAAGTATACTGCATGGGGCACCCGGGGGGCTCATTTTTACATTGGGGACAGCGTTGATATTGCACACTGCTACCATCACGCATCCGATCGAGCAAGTCGGCACTGTATCTTGCAGCATGTCCATTCGGTACATGCGTCCAATGTCGGCTGTTTGGGCACCTTAATACTTTAACGCATGCTTGTTCAGGGTCTACAGCTAAGAGTACCCAGCAAGCTCATGGTGAACCACAATGGACCAAAAATCCCTCTTGCTAAAATGCTATGGAAAACAAGTTTGCTTTCTAAAAACAGAAAGTATTTGCAATAGCAAGAGCTTTCTGCTGGTGGCCACTGATTGCTGCTGCAATGTCTTTTTTTTTTTTTTTTTATTTTTTTTTTTTCTTTACATAAAAATGACTTTTTTTTTCCTTTCCTTCCCATCCCCCCTCCCTCCCCCACAAGAGCCAATCAGTGTGATCGGCTCTCATGGGCAGCAGCCTATGAGAGTGATTACTTTTTAAACCACTCGAGGGGACAGCTCAGTGACAGAGCTGTCCCCAGTATAGCGGTGCAGGAGATCTCAGTGCTGTACTAGCAAATAACGGCTTTTTTTTTTTTCTGTTTTACAGCCTGTCAGATGCGATCGCTCTGTGTCTCGGCAGGGAATGATAGCGCATGTACGTGAGCGTTCCCTGCTAATCTCCGCCCCCAGGACTTGACACCGATCGGCATTAGGCAGTCCTGGGGGAGCCACTCTGCGGCCGCCGATCGGCATTTGCAGAGTGGTTAAGAAGGCAAACTTTGTGTTTTCCTGAACAAGCATGCAGATCAGATGTTTCTGACTGAAGTCTGACAGGATTAGCTGCATGCTTGTTCCAGGTGTGAGATTCACACTAGTGATGCCTTAAAGCTCAGCAGGGCTGCCAGGCAACCGGTCCTGTTTAAAAGGAAATAAATATGGCAGCCTCCATATCCCTCTCACTTTGTGTCCTTTCAGCAGATTCCCAAATGAAGGTTTCTGATTGGAGCCCAACTCTGCAACTTGGAGCTGGGGCAATCCAAATTAATTGCATCTGATTGGCCCAGGTCCAAGCTTTAATCTATTTCTATTTGCATGCAAGCTATAATTATTTGCATCTTAGTTTTATTCTAAAGCCTGGTACACACTTTCAATTATGATTGGCCAATCACTGACCAATTTTACCTCCTGTCTGTAGTATAAGGGCCAACAGATATTAAATACTAAGAGCAGATTGTGTAGGTAAACCCTCATACTACATGGAGGTGGTAACACTGGTCATTCCCAATTCTCTACCATGCTGGTCGTTGTCTTCGTCCACAGCTGAGTTCAGACCAGCGTTTGTAGCTTTAGTGAGATACTGATCCTTCCAAGTTGATGCAAATTTGATGCAAACATACAGAGCTTGGAATTGATTCTCAGTAGTATATTGCAGGTTATTGGTGATGCAGCAGAAAAGATTTTACTTTCTTTCTGATTGCGTTTCAGAAAACCGTCTCTGCCTGTCGGACTCTTGCATATCTGTCACCAGCTCTATCCTGCGTTCGCTGGATCACACCGTGGACCCCTGCCAGGACTTCTACAGTTACGCCTGCGGTGGGTGGATCAAAGCCAACCCGGTGCCCGATGGCCACTCCCGCTGGGGCACCTTCAATGAGCTGTGGGAGCACAACCAGGCCATCATGAAACACCTCCTGGGTGAGTTGTATCCCCTCTGCACACAATACACTCCTATTCACCCTCTGCTTACTAAAACTCCTCATGAATTGTATAGATGCCAATAAAATAGCTGCTAGGGTTTAAAATAAGGATTGGATTACAAAATACTGCACGTTGCAGTACAAACATGCTTAGGCTAATGCTCTGCATGGCTCCTCCTTTGATTAATCATTACGTTTGATTGGATCACACCCCTCTAGCACCTGCCTCAATCTGGATCACACCCCTCTAGCACCTGCCTCAGTCTGGATCACACCCCTCCAGCACCTGCCTCAGTCTGCATCACACCCCTCCAGCACCTGCCTCAGTCTGCATTACACCCCTCTAGCACCTGCCTCAGTCTGGATTGCAACCCGTCAGCACCTCCCACAGTCTGCATTACACCTTTTTAGCCCTTTCCCACTACAGATCACATTGGCAAATGCACTGCGGTTCCCATCGCAGTTTGCAGTGTCTTCCAAATGAGACTTCCCATACATTACATCACATTTTTTTCTGCAATCATTCTGTACAGCACAAAGGGGATTTTTGCAGAGCTGAGGGGGTGGGGCTTTGCACTGCATGGTTGAATGGCACAATAATCACATAGCGCTTTGCTTGCAGCTTGCTACGCCATTATCACTCTCCAATGGACTGCAACCTAAACACAATTGCAGGAATACTGCAGAGAGCCATACAATTGAGTTCAGGTAATAATCGCATTGTGTCCGATCGCACCGCCCCTGCGATTTAGTAAAAAAAATGGAAAATTGTGTCCCGTCCAATGTTATTGTGATGGATGTATCGCTGAGTAATAGGTGAGCCCTTCCCTCTCATCACCTTCCGTCTGCGTTCTTACATCTGCGCCGGTCTCTGGAACCGATGTAACGTTATCCATTCTGTTCGCTGAGCGGAATCTCCGATTGCGAGTCTTGTCATTTGGAAGGTTTCTTTTACTCAGGTTACCACGGGGTCACGTTAGTGATTTCACATGTAATGCTATTAAGGCTCGCCACCGGCAGGTTGCCATGGTTACATGATGGCCGCCTAATCCCTGGCTGGAAATAATCCAGTTATCCACTCCAACTGCATAGGGCAAATACTGTATATAAATACAGATGTATTTTGGGGCACATTTGGGACATTTTATATAGAACTTGAGTGGGCGTGTTCAATTTACTCTCCCGCCCAGCTGACTCTTTTGAAAAAAGAAAAGGTACCCAAAACACAGCACCAAACCACTCCATATAATAACCAAATTGCAAATACTTTATTTGACGAAAGACAAACAATTAAAATCAATGTTAAAATTCACCAAAAGGTGATAGCAGCGGTGTACAACAATATAGTAAGTATTATTATAAATAATCCATAATATTGAAAACTCACAACCACAAGATGTATAGGGTGTATATAGTATAATAACAATCTAAAAGGCTAGGGCCCTCCAATAAAACAATAATTAAATATAAGGACCATACATGAACTGTGCAAAAAATGCAAACTGTGTGTTACCCAATTATATGACAAATCCACTGGGACATAGGACGACAAGCGAACCCATTTGTCCTATGTCCCAGTGGATTTGTCATATAACTGGGTAACACACAGTTTGCATTTTTTGCACAGTTCATGTATGGTCCTTATATTTAATTATTGTTTTATTGGAGGGCCCTAACCTTTTATATTGTTCATCTATATATATAAAATCGGATGTATGTGTGTGTGTGTGTGTGTGTGTGTATGTGTGTGTGTATGTGTGTGTGTATGTGTGTGTGTGTGTGTATGTGCCGCGATCACTCGAAAACCCCTTGACCGATTTGAACGAAACTTGGTATACAGGTTCCTTACTACCTGGGATGATAGGTTCTGGGGGTCTCGCGGCCCCCCTGCCCACCTGGGCGGAGCTACAAACAGCAAATCAGATTCCACCCATTCAAGTCAATGGAAAAAATGTAAAAGGCTGCCATTCTCACAGTAATCAAGCCAGAGTCCCCACACTTGGCACAGTTGGTCACTTGGTGACTGAGGTTACAAATCCAGGAAAAGCGGGTGGAGCATAAAACAGCCAATCAAAATTCAGCCATTCCTTTTAAATGGGAAAAAATGCAGCCATTCTTACACTGTTAATCGCAGGGTTCTCAAACTTGCCACACTTCGCCACTGGGTGAATAAGATTAAGATTTTGGAAAGTGGGTGGAGCCTACAACAGCCAATCAAAATTCACCTATTGCGTTTAAAGGGGAATATTTAAACTGCTGCCATTCTTACACTGTTTATGGCAGAGGCTTCAGACTTGCTGCAGTCAGTCATTAGGTGACTGGGGTCCAAATTCACTAAAGGGGCGGGGCCACAAACAGCCAATCAGATTTCTTTGCTGGATAAACTGCTTCCATTCACACAATTTTGATGCCAGGAACCTGAAAGCTCACAAAATTGGTCATTGAGTGACTGTGTGACAAGGTTACACAAAGTGGGTGGAGCCAAAAACACATTTTACTGGGAAAATATAAACTGCAGCCATTCTTACACTGTTAATGGCAGGGTTGTCAAACTTTGCACAGTTGGTCATTGAGTGAATGTGATTAAGATTTTGGGAAGTGGGTAGAGCCTACAACAGCCAATCAAAATTCAACTTTTGATTGTCAAAGGGAATATTTAAACTGCAACCATTCTTATACTGTTAATAGCAGATGCCTCAAACCTGGTACAGCTGGGCACTGGGTGACTGGGGTTCAAATTCAGAAAGGGGCGGAGCCACAAACAGCCAATCAGATATACAAAGTATTGATACCAAGGATCCCAAAGCTGATAAACTTGGTACTTGAGTGACTATATGTCAAGGTTACAAAAAGTGGGCGGTGCCAGAAACTTAATTTTTTACATGGCAGGGTTCCCAAACTTGATACAATTGGCCACTGGGTGCCTGGGATTATTATTCAGAAATGTGGGTGGAGCCTACAACAGCCAATCAAAATTCAGCTATTGATTTTCATGGGGAATATTTACATTGCTACCATTCTTACACTGTTAATGGCAGAGGCCTCAAACCTGATACAGTCAGTAATTGGGTGACTGGGGACCAAATTCACTAAAGGCGGTGGAGCCACAAACAGCCAATCAGATTTGTTAGATTGATTTCAGCCATTCTGTTATTGGCAGGGTTCTCAAACTTGACACAGTTGGCCACTGGGTGACTAGGATTAATATTTAGGAAAGTGGGTGGAGTGTACAGCAGCCAATCAAAATTCATCTTTTGATTTTCAAGGGGAATATTTACATTGCTGCCATTCTTGCACTGTTAATGGCACAGATTATTATACAGAAAAGTGGGTGGAGCCTAAAAAAAACAATCAAAATTCACCTGTTGATTTTCAAAGGGAATATTAAAATTGCTGCCATTCTTGCACTGTTAATGGCACAAGCCTCAAACCTGGTACAGTTGATCATTGGGTCACTGGGGTTCAAATTCAGAAAAGGGGATAGAGGAGGCAGGGGCAAACTTGGCCCTCCAGCTGTTGAGGAACTACAAGTCCCACAATGCATTGCAGGAGTCTGACAGCCACAGTCATGACTCATAAACGCAAATGCATTGTGGGATTTGTAGTTCCTTAACAGCTGGAGGGCCAAGTTTGCCCATGCCTGTGATAGAGCCACAAACAGCCAATCAGATGTTTCATTTCACTGGGAAAATACAAATTATTGATGCCAAGGACCCAAAGCTCACAAACATGGTCATTGAGTGACTGTGTGTCCAGTTTACAAAAAGTGGGCGGAGCCAAAAACAAATTTCAATGGGAAAATGTAAACTGCAGCCCTTCTTCACTGTTAATGGCAGGGATCTCAAACTTTGCCAAGATGGTCACTGGGTGACTGAGATTAATATTCAGGGAAGTGGGTGGAGCCTATAATTGCCAAAATAGCCAAAATAGTCAAAATTCACCTGTTGATTTTCAAAAGGAATATTTAAATTGCTGCCATTTTTACACTGGTATTAGCAGATCAGAGCAGTTTCTAGGCTAAATTTCACCCAGGGCGAGGGTGTAAAAATCGCCCCCCACCCCACCCCCATGGAGCCAGGCATAGGTGCCCGCAGTACAGGTTGAACAGGTTAGCTACGTAGGTGCCTCCAGTATAGGGTAGCCTGCATAGTTGCCCCCAGTGTAGGTTAGATAGGTAGGTGCCTGCTTTATAGGTTATCTACGTTGGTGCCTCCAGTATAGGGTAGCCCGTATAGTTGCCACCAGTGTGGGTTAGATAGGTAGGTGCCCCCAGTATAGTTTAGATAGGTAGGTGCCCGCAGTATAGGTTAGATAGGTAGGTTCCCGCAGTATAGGTTCGATAGGTAGGTTCCCCCAGTATGGGTTAGATCGGTAGGTTCCCCCAGTATAGGTTCAATAGGTAGGTTCCCCCAGTATAGGTTAGATAGGTAGGTCCCCCCAGTATGGGTTAGATAGGTAGGTTCCTGCAGTTTAGGATAGTTAGGTAGGTTCCCGCGGTATAGCTTGGCTAGGTAGGTTCCCGCAGTATAGGTTAGTTAGGTAGGTTCCCGCAGTATAGGTTAGTTAGGTAAGTTCCCGCAGTATAGGATAGTTAGGTAGGTTCCCACAGTATAGCTTGGCTAGGTAGGTTCTCGCAGTATAGGTTAGTTAGGTAGGTTCCCGCAGTATAGGTTAGTTAGGTAGGTTCCCGCAGTATAGGTTAGTTAGGTAGGTTCCCGCAGTATAGGATAGTTAGGTAGGTTCCTACAGTATAGCTTGGCTAGGTAGGTTCCCGCAGTATAGGTTAGTTAGGTAGGTTCCCGCAGTATAGGTTAGTTAGGTAGGTTCCCGCAGTATAGGTTAGTTAGGTAGGTTCCCGCAGTATAGGTTAGTTAGGTAGGTTCCCGCAGTATAGGTTAGTTAGGTAGGTAGGTTCCTGCAGTGTAGGATAAATAGGTAGGTTCCTGCAGTTTAGGTTAGTTAGGTAGGTTCCCACAGTTTAGGTTAGTTGGTATGGGCGGTATGAGTTGGGCGCAGGAGCGGGGGGAGCGAACATAATAGTAATAACTCACCTGCTTCCGCCGAACCCGCGCTGCTTCAATGTCCTTCCTTTCCCGGCATCTATCTCATTAGTCACAGTGCTTCCTGTGATGACATGCGGTATGTCATCACAGGGGGCGCTGTTACCAGGCGACGGACGCCGGGAGAGGAAAGATATTGAAACTGCGGGGAACGGATGAAGAAGGTGAGTTATAACTATTATGTCCGTTCCCCCGCTCCGGCGCCCCCCCTCCTGCCGCACAATAAAGCACCCCGGGCGATTGCACGTATCACACACCCATAGAAACGGGGCTGTAGCAGATGCCTCAAACCTGCTATAGTTGGTCATTGGGTGACTGGGGTTCAAATGTTGGAGAGGAGTGCAGCCACAGACAGCCAATCTGATTTGTTTAATTTCTATGGGAATATACAAATTATTGATGCCAAAGACCCCGAAGTTCACAAACTTGGTCATTGAGTGTTCGTGCATTAGGGTTAGAAAAAGTGGGCGGAGCCAAAACCGGTCAAATACATACACAGGCAGTTCCACGTCATTAGTGGGTGGAGACAAATGCAAATTTCACTGGGAAAATGTAAACTGCAGCCATACTTACACTGTTAATGGTAGGGTTCTCAAACTTTGCACAGTTGGTCACTGGGTGACTGGGTTAAATATTCAGAAAAGTGGGTGGAGCCTACAAAAGTGAATCAAACTTCACCTATTGCTTCTCAAGGGGAATATTTAATTGCTGCCATTCTTGCACTGTTAATGGCACAGGCCTCAAACCTGCTACAGTTGGTCATTGGGTGACTGGGGTTCAAATTCAGAAAAGGGGTGGAGCCACAAACAGCCAATCAGATTTTTTTCATTTCAATGCAAATTATTGTTTCCAAAGACCGCAAAGCTCACAAACTTGGTCATTGAGTAATTGTGTGTTAGGGTTAGAAAAAGTGGGCGGAGCCAACACTAGCCAAATACATTCCCGGGCAACGCCGGGCAATCAGCTAGTATACTATATACACCCTATACATCTTGTGGTTGTGAGTTTTCAATGTTATGGATTATTTATAATATTTACTATATTGTTGTCCTTTCTGTACACCGCTATCACCTTTTAGTGAATTTTAACATTGATTTTAATTGTTTGTCTTTCATCAAATAAAGTATTTGCAATTTGAATATTATATGGAGTGGTTTGGTGCTGTGTTTTGGGTACCTTTTCTTTAGTTTTCATGGTTGTTTATTACCCAATTAGCACATCCCGTCCTGATTATTTTTATTGCTATATTGATGGTGGTTGTCCATATGTTTAAAATAATTCTGCAGCTGACTCTTTTGTCGCTTGGCTGCTGGTGCCTGTGAGAAGTCCTTTAAACTTACAGAAATGGTAAGAAATGTAGACCCAGTCTTCATCACACAATGGCTGGACTATTGCAATGATCTTTATGCAGGCCTTCTAAATAAAGACTTGTACCACCTGCGGCTAGTACAGGCTGTTTACAAGCCAACCCCACCATTGCCACATAACACCAACCCTTTGCTCACCACACTGGCTACCGATAAAATGGAGAATCCTTTTCAAAATGTAATATGCTAACATTAAAATCCCTACATGACCCAGGCCCACAATCCCTACTGACACACCTCCCACAACCTCAGATCAAAAGGATCTAATAACTTGACCACCCCCAGAGTTCAACGGAAAGCCTTTGGAGCCAGAGCTTTCTGTCATGCTGCCCCTACCCTGTGGAATGCCTTGCCAAACTTAATCGAGACAGCTCCACGCCAGCGAGACCGGGAGAGGAGCCAGGAGGACGCCGGGGACTTCGCGGCCTAGGGTGGGCTAGAGGAAGCCCCGGGTGAGTACCAGTTTTTTAAAAAAAATTTTTTACTGCTCCGGGTCCCTTTAAATAAAAACTGAAAACCCACTGTTTAGTCTGGCATTTATGATCTCATAACATTTCCCCGCTGTACACATCACTATGTACAGATCTGAGACAAGCTTATGCGGTTTGGGTCCTCCTGGAGAAAAGCGGTTTACAAATTTTGTCATTGTTGAAGTTTGCAGTGCCTTTCTCTGACCTTGTTCTCTCTAATTGGGGAAGAGGCAGAATGTGGCGTCAGACAGCAGGAAAGTGTACACTCATACATCTGTGGGTCAGAAATGAATGATATGGTGATCTTCTAATACACTGCTGGGTTTGGGCCTGGCCTGATAGAGAGCGGCAGTGTCCTGTTTCTGAGGGCGGCGAGGCACTTGCACATCCTGTATATAGACACACCAGCCCTTGTAAAGGACCGAAACACGATAGTCGTGCTTGCTGAAGTCCCACGTTTACAAGGTGTACTGGCAGCTCCTATTGTTACACCATTCCACAAAGGATCCGTGTTCAGCAGATGCAGAAGACTCTATTAATGAGGGGGTCGGCAGATTAACCTTTCAGCTACAACAGCGCGCCAAACTAATCCTTTATTTATTGTATTTGTAAAGCGCCAACATATTACGCAGCGCTGGACATTAGTTTAGGTTACAGACAATATTTAGAGGTGACATACAGCAAAATGACAATACCTGAATACAAGAAAACCAGATCACACAGCACAGTAGGAGTACAAGGTAATGCTTAGTCACTGGAGGGGAGCATGGAGATTAGGTAAGTTAGGTTCAATCAGATGCATAGCATGGGTTCACAGTAATGGAGGCGCATGATCAGGTAGGACACAAAAGGAGGAGGACCCTGCCCAAAGGCTTACAATCTAGAGGGAGAGGTGAGGACACGAAAGGTAGGGGACCAGAGTTCAGCTGTGGGCTTAGAGCACTTCTCTGCAACACGATTACCGAACCACTATGGAAAAGAGTGAAAGGCAGCATAGTACAGTCCATAGAATGAGTCCTTAGAGCTTCTTGGAAAAAACAGTCTGGTCATTTTCCACTATGCAGCTGAATCGCAAAATCACAAATCGCTAGGGATGCTACTTTATCATAGAAATCATGAGACGTATTTTCCACTATAGCGATTCGATTTGCAAATTGCAATCGCTTTCTGGAGCAATTTTTTGGGGGTGGGCCCTTTTCCACCAGGAATCGCAGTTACTAAAACGCTAGCGATTGCGCAAGCTACTCATTTTTTTACGCATACTCAATGCAACGTTGCAAAATCGCAGTAAAAATCGCTCCGAATCGCGGTAGTGGAAAATACCTACCGCAGTTCCTATGTTAGTTTGCAAACCCTCACGATTTAAAAATCGCTAGCGATTTGCAATTATGCTATTCAGCATCGCAAACGCTCATAGGGGAAAAGGAGGATAATGCAAATGAGAGATCGCAATCGCATGGCAAAATTAATGAAAAACCACTAGTGTTTGTGATTGCGATTGCTAGTGGAAAAGGGCCCTCTAGGATGCTCAAACTGCTGCAGTATAACAAACCAGGGAGTCAACCAGTCCACACCTGGCTCCACACATACAAGGTGCAGGAATCCATAGCAGCAAGGGAAAAAATGACTGCATCTCCACCTGGATAAATGCAATTATAGCACTCTTATTATACCATAGCAGCTAAAACACACGTTTCAGCCGACAGGCCTTTTTTAAGTGTAACACTTGAAAAAGCCCTGTCAGACGAAACGTGTGTTTTAGCTACTATGGTATAATAAGAGTGCTATAATTGCATTTATCCAGGTGGAGACCCAGTCATTTCTTCCTAGCTCCTTAGAGCTGCTTCCCTAGCTGGGGCACTGTACATAAGGTCCCATCGCGTTTATTTTGGTGCAGGGAGAAGCCAGAAGACGTCTCTCCCCGTGCCTACAGGTAATGTAGGGGAACATGAACAAAAATAATTCCCTACGGATTACCTAATTTGTCCCCCTCTGCATGTAATTGGGACTCCGGTTATTTGTGCAGGCGCTGAGATGACCTGCTTTAACAGGTTAGGGGTGGAGCTACTTCTGCCCTCTGGTGGTGATTAGGGATGGTTGAACATGTCGCTTTCTGATTCTGATAGATTTCTGTTTTCCGATAAGTCTTTCTGTATGCGTCGGAAAGCAGAATTTAGATTTTTCGCAGAATGTAATGGTTTATTTCTTGTCAATAAAGTTGTAAAGAACAGAACATTTTAGCAGAGACCACCATTTTTTTTTTCTGTGGCTGTACAACAATATGCAGAATCCGCATTTCCGATCCGTAGAGTGTGCACATGACAAACCGCACGACCTGACAAACTGCACGAGCTGATTTAACGCACGACCTATATGTCGTACACGTTTGGACGGATAAACAACCAATTAATTTACATACTGCGCACGATGAACGGACTACACATTGAAAACAAGTAGGAGTCGTTTACAAGTCGTCAACTGCGCGAAATCCGGCATCAACTGCACGATATCCGGCCAACAGTCGTGTGAATAGATGGAACATTTGGATCATGCAAAATGCCTGTTGTCAGTTGCTCATCGTTTGCATGCGTACTAAAGACTTTAGTCTGATTGTCATCAGACTAAAGTCCGATGACAAGCCGGCAGTTTGGTTGAGCGTGTGTACAGCTCTTAGTACTTCAGAGTCTTCAGATTACCATGGACATTTTAGGCTAATCAGATTTCCCCGGCCCAGTACCGATTCTCTGATTGGTCCAAAGCTTCCGAGTCGTGATTGGCCTAAAATTCTTGGTAATGCAGTATTTCTGCCTAGTACAGATTTCCGCACGCCAAATTCCAGAGCAGAAAGCAGTTTTCGGATCAGAAATTGGGATTCCACGAAGTTATAATTATTTATATAAGGCTGACATCTTCCGCAGCGCTTTAGAGTATATTGTCTTGTCAGTTAACTGTCCCTTAGAGGGGCTCACACTCTATTCCCTCCCATAGTCGTATGTCTATATCATGTAGTGTATGTAGATCAGTCTGGGGCCAATTTCAGGGGAAGCCAATTACTTATCTGTATGTTTTGGGATGTGGGAGGAAACTGGAGTGCCCAGAGGAAACCCACGCAGACACGGGGAGAACATACAAACTCCTTGCAGATGCTGACCTGGCTGGGATTCAAACCAGGAATCCAGCGCTGCAAGGC
The DNA here is from genome assembly GCF_040937935.1 of Hyperolius riggenbachi. Classification (NCBI taxonomy): domain Eukaryota; kingdom Metazoa; phylum Chordata; class Amphibia; order Anura; family Hyperoliidae; genus Hyperolius; species Hyperolius riggenbachi. The sequence continues at coordinate 352,333,987 of NC_090651.1, read as the reverse complement.
GAAGGAGCTAACCACTACGCCACTGTGCTGCTCGCTCATCCTTTGTGGTGAGTACAGGTCAGGAAGGAGCCTAGCAGAGGCTGCTTGGAGCAGCTTCACCCTGTGAGATGACCTTCAGTCCAGTACAGGTTCCCTCCCTGGGCCCCCAGCAACCTTCTGTCAGCATTGGAGATAACAGGCTGATTTATTTGCTCACATATGAACTTGCTGAGCCAGTGCTTTTATTGCTGGGAGATCTGCCTGGCAACCCACTCCTGTCTCCGCCCCCCAGAGGCCGGCCCCTCTGCAGGTGAATTTCCCATGGCCAGAGCTTGGCGAAGGCTTCGGGGCCTTCTGGCTGAGATTCCTGAATATCAGAAGTCTGCCAGTGTAAATGAATGTGATACAGGCTGAAGGATTCCTCTGTAGAGCTCTGCTGCGTAATGTGAGAGCAGGACCCCAATTCCATAAAACTGTTGTCCTTTTCTCAGTTTTCCCACTGTGAAATGTTTTCAAAACCCAGCAAATGAAGACGTTATAAACAACTTGCCTACTTTTTGAAACTGGTGGCCAAACCATGGTGGTGTCCAGATCAGTGTAATAGCCCTAAAGCTGGCCATAGAGGATATAATAACATGGTCCAATTTTACGGCAATAAAAAAAAACATTGTCCCAAAAAAATCTAACACTTTTTTTTTCCTCCTTTTTTTTTTTTTTTTGTTTTAATTGAAGCAAGCAATTCAAATCTGATTGGATTTCCTGATTTTCTTTGATCTGGGGTGGTAGATTTTTCTGATCGATTGTATGAAAATTGAATGAATGGTGTAGGGTAATTATAATTTTCTTAAAATATACACCCAAGCAAATCTCTGTTTTCAATCCTTTTTTTTGGGGGGGGGGGGGAGGCAGGGATATATATCTATCAGGGGTTCCGTCCACCCCCTACATGTAGATTGCCCCTCCTCGACGTGGCCTCTTAGATCTCCCGGTAGCAACACGGAGAACGGGGCTTCTACCAGAGAATCTAGGAGGCTTTGGACCGTGGACGAGGCTGGGCGAAACCCCAGGTATGTATAACATTTTCTTTCCCCTCGTCTCAGGTACACTTTAAGTTCAGCTCTGCACAACTTTTCCGGATGCAGATAAGCTGCACATGCCAATACAATGAAAACTTACCGATGTGAACTAAATCTAGACAAAACGGAATTTATAATCTTCCCACCCCGGTCATCCCTGATCCTCATAGATGTGAATGTCACTGTTAACCACCCTACAATTCGCCCTACCTCTCAAGCCCAAACCTGACAAAGTCCTGCAACTTCCACCTTCGTAACATCTATAAGATTCGCCCTTTCCTGGCCTCTGCCACCACCAAACTCCTCATCCATGCCCTCATTTCCCGCCTCGACTACTGCAATACCCTTCTGTCTGGTCTCCCTATGACCCGAATAGCCCCGCTGCAGTCCATCATGAATGCGGCAGCCAGAATTATCCACTGCTCCCATCACTCCACCACGGCGCATACCCTCCTTGAATCCCTCCACTGGCTTCCTATCCAGTCCAGAATCAGATTCAAGATACTGTCTGACCTACAAATCTGTCCAAAAAACCTGTCCAACCTACATTTCCGATCTTACTCAGAGGTACACACCTAGCCGCTCCTCCGCTTAGCCTGACCGCCCCCCACATCACCCAGTCCCATGCACGGCTCCTGGACTTCTCAAGAGCTGCTCCAACACTATGGAACTCCCTACCTCCACCCATTAGGGCAGCACCTTCCTTCAACATCTTCAGGAAGGCCCTCAAAACTCACCTTTTCACTCTAGCCTAGCACTCCTCACAAGTGCTCCAAACCCACAGCTGAACTCTAGACCCCTACCTTTCGTGTCCCCACCTCTCCTGCTAGATTGTAAGCCTTCGGGCAGGGTCCTACTCCTTTTGTGTCCGACCTGATCATGCACCTCCATTACTGTGAACCCATGCTATGCATTTGAGTGAACCTAACTTGCCTAATCTCCATGCTACCCTCCAGTGACTGACTAAGCATTACCTTGTACTCATACTGTGCTGTAAAGGGAGGGGGGACACCAAGAGCCCAATAGTGTGATATTGTATAGATGGTAATTAATGAGTAATATAACAATTTAATACTCACAAACCAGGGTTACCATTAGGCAACCACTGTGAAGGCAGGTGGGGAGATTAACCTGACCCCACTCAGGATTAAAAGTCGCTCTCGGTGGAGGGTTGAACCCATCTTCTTCCCATCTACAAAGGGTGGACTTAGCAATATGTAGAAGCTTTCCAGAGGAGCCAATAGAATATAAGTCACTTAAATGAGCTTAAAACCGATGGGGCAGTGGTGGGCCTATCCCATCCATGCAGACAAAGCAAACAAAGGAAGGACTGTGGCATCAACAGTCAAACAACAATTTTATTTATACTCCACAGTAAAAATAGGCAACGCGTTTCACGGGCTCAATCCCGCTTCATCAGGCCAATCAAAAAGGAGCATACAGCTTAACAGCATCAAAACCACACGGAGCGTCTCTGTGTGAGACAGAGGCGCTCAGTGTGGTTTTGATGCTGTTAAGCTGTATGCTCCTTTTTGATTGGCCTGATGAAGCGGGATTGAGCCCGTGAAACGCGTTGCCTATTTTTACTGTGGAGTATAAATAAAATTGTTGTTTGACTGTTGATGCCACAGTCCTTCCTTTGTTTGCTTTGTCTGCATGGATGGGATAGGCCCACCACTGCCCCATCGGTTTTAAGCTCGTTTAAGTGACTTTTATTCTATTGGCGCCTCTGGAAAGCTTCTACATACTGTGCTGTGTGATCTGGTCTTTCTTGTATTCAGGTATTATCATTCTGCTGTATGTCACCCCTAAATATTGTCTGTAACCTAAACTAATGTCCAGCGCTGCGTAATATGTTGGCGCTTTATAAATGCAATAAATATCTATTCTCATTGGTGCTTTCAATTAAATATGCAAATATACAAAACTGCTGTTAAGAGGAAGGGTGCAAGTTGAGGCAAAAAGTGATCAGGGGTTGGTGGGCAGAGATGAGGCAGATGCTATTAGGACTGGGAATGAGGGACTTGGATCAGAGGAAGGAGTGTATCCTAGGGAAGCGATCTAGCACAGCAGACTAGGGATGCTAATTTGGATTTTGCGAAATTGAGTTTTCCGCATTTCTGATTGGAAGTCAGCGTTTCTGATCAGGGATCGGATTTCCACAGAAATACCGCATTACTGCAACTCTGTACTTTAAGTCCAGTCACAGAACTCGGAAGCATTGGACAAATTGGAGAATACAGAATTTTTCAGCAAAAATCAGTTTGCTGCGGTTTTAGACCAATCACTAGACTTTAACACTACTGAGTATTTTGGCCTAAAATTTCCATAGTATTCTAATTATGGCCGTAAAAGTCTATCTAATTGGGCCTATAGTTCCGAGTCAACTCTGAAGTATTTGGCCAATCAGAGAATGCAAAACCGCTCCTTGGAAAATGGAAATCGGCATGAATCAGAAATCTGCATTTCTGACCATCCCTACAACAGACGGAGAGGACTGTAGGTGTGCGGCTAAGTGTCATGTACTGGTGCTGTGGCCACATACAGCAAAGTCGCTAGTTTCTGGCACTGCTTGATGTCTGATACCTGTGCATGCCAGTTGCTTGAGAAACTAACTAGAAAAGCACAACCCCCTCCCTCCAGCGATGTCCTGTACCTCCTAGCAGCTTTCCTGGTGTCCTCTGTGTACAGCTCCCAGGATGTCACCTGACCCGCCGTTGGGTCATGTGACACTCCAGGAGCCGTGCACGGCAATGGAAAGCTGTCATTCTAACTAGGGCTGCTCAAATCCGGATCCAGGAGACACCCGGAGAGTTGCTATCCGGATACCTCCCAGTAAACCTGGGCGGGGGGGTCAAGCATACCTGTCTGATGTCTTCTTCGTCCGTCCCTGGCGCCTCTCACAATGCATTTCACGCGGCGGTCACGTGACTACAAACCTTTCCTCCTTCTGAGTTGAAGGATGAAGTGTTTGTAGTCATGTGATGCGCGTGGAACGATCTGCTGTAAAGACTTGTGTGTATACCCGTTTTTACTGTCCCCCTGTGGCTTCCTCAGCGTGTGAGTAAGGAGGAATGAGGGGAATGCCTGAGGTCAGGACAGATGCGGCATGAAGTCATCAGTATGAAGCCAGTCTGGGAGCCAGATGAGCAGTAGTTTTCCATCTTGTACTGATAGGAGGGAAGGAAGTTCATGAATTCTTCCTGCACTATATCTGAGAATGGACACTGGTCTGTCTGCACTCCTCCTAAATAGCAGATAACTACTAGTGTTCAGCTCAAATTTCGCTTAATTGTAAGTTTGCATCAAATTCACAATTAAGATGCAGAATCGTAAAATAAAACCCTATTTTTTGCAATTGCTCATAATGCTCCATATCTGGCAACATGTTGGCGTTGTGGTTAGCGCTCTCGCCTTGCAGCACTTGGTCCTCAGTTGGAATCCCAGCCAGGGCACTATCTGCATGGAGTTTGTATGTTCTCGTGTCTGCGTGGCTTTCCTCTGGGCACTCTGGTTTCCTCCCACATCCCAAAAACATACAGATAAGTTACTTGGCTTCCCCCTAAAATTGGCCCTAGAGCACAGGTGTCTAACTCCAGGCCTGGAGGGCCAGATCCAGGCCGGTGTTTAGGATGGACTGAGAAAGAGAGGAATCTGTTCTACCTGATGGACCACACCTTTCCCGATTCATACCCATAAGTTAATTTGAGCTGTGTCAAAAATGTGTGAGGACCTCGGCCCTCGAAGGACCGGTTTGACATGACCCTCGAAGGACCGGTTTGACCTGCCTGCCCTAGAGTATGATACATACACTACAGGATACAGACATAGACATGTAATCATGAGCCCACCGCTGGTCGTAGAAGGACTCGAATTTTGTGATTTAAATTGGACACGTTGCAAGACTCACTACTGCTCTTCCTCATTCAAGCCGGAAGGAGGAAGTGCGTGGTAGTGAGTCTTGCAACATGCCCAATAGGATGCGTGCAAGACGTTTGGAACGCATAGAACACAGCGGACTTATGGGTAATTAACCCTCTTTCTCCCAGCCGCACACCTAATGCTATGAAAATTTGCATCTTTGGGAAAATAACTTTTTTTTTTTTTTTTTTTTTGGTTGTAATTTGAGGATTTATTTTTAAGACCTAAAAAGTATACCACTCAGTCCAGACTCAATTCGAGCTATCCCAGCCTGCATGGGGGGACTAGAAGTAAAGGCTTGGAGGGGGGACCCCACGCTGTCCATTTTCCTAAAATGTTTATATAGAGCTCTGTATTTGTAAAGTGTATCCCAGCAACGTCTCATTTTACCGAGTTTAAAAAGACATCCTTTTCTTTGATTATTTTTTTATTTAATTTTAAGTTGATTTGATTGAAATTTTTTAATTTGATTTGATTTTAAGTTGATTTGAGCTACAAGGTCTTCTTGAGAAAAAAATTTGACTTGCTTCCACTATTGTGGTTTGCGTGAACGTTTATTTTGATGTGGCTTAACCACTGTTCTAATGTTTCTCAATCGGTCAGCTTGTGGAGTACTCATGTGATGACCTGTCACTTCGGTCTGATAAATCCAGGCCTTTCTCCACTCCTTTGTACATGGCGAGGAAAGGAACAGCGCTACTTAAAAACAGATTGCATCCTTAGGACTACCTGTTTGAGACTGCAAGCCCCACTAGTGGGATAAAATACACACCCAGCATTCATATAAAATGCACCTTAAGTACTCGTCCCTCCCTTTGCTTAATTTTGAATTTTTACTTGGTAGCGCACCCAGGCTATGCATAATTTGGGATTAGTTAGCGTTAGGGCCCCTCCCATGGGGGATGACTTCTTCGCAGTGGGAGGGACGAGTACCTAATAAGTTGCATGCAAGCTATTATGGAAACCAACATCCTCCAATGGTAGACAGGTGCATTTTATTTGAATGCTCGGTGTGTATTTTATCCCACTAGAGGGGCTTGCACACTCAAGCAGGTAGTCATAAGGATGCAATCTGTTTTTAAGCAGCGCTGTTCCTTTCCTCGCCATGTACAAATGGAAGTAACTTTGGTCAGCTGCTCCCATGTAATAGCATTGCTTATTGATGTTATTTATGCAGAGCTTCTGTTTGGTTTCAAATTGCGTTTGTAGTTTCTCCACTCCTGGCAGCAAATGTGCTGAACTGGGGATTCAGGAGTACAGAGATCTTGCCACTTACTAAGCAGCTACTATGGCAATTCTGTGCAGAAGTTCATGTCAGATGAGCTGTATAAGCACCTGGTCAATTCCTGTGCCATAGACTTCCATTGCTCCAGACTGGTAAAGGGGAGGACTACAGATGAAATGCCTTCAAAATAACAGCCTTTAGAATAGGATAATGCAATCCAAGCAGCAGCCTTAAAGCCCCATCCACACGATACAATTTTTTTTGTGCGATTCGATCAAATTTGATTGAGCGATTAAATCGGACATGGCCGATTGGGATTCGAGTTTATACTGTGGGCGAATGTCATTGCAAAACAATGGCAAATTGAACACACTACCTATCGAATCCAATCCCAATCGGACATGTTGGATTTAATCGATCGAATTCGATCCGATCGAATCGCACAAATTGTATCGTGTAGATGGGGCTTTACAATAGGATAATGCAATCCAAGCAGCAGCTAGGATAATGCAATCCAAGCAGCGGCCTTTTACTTCAGCTGCTTAGTCTTGTGATCAGATTTAAGGTGACCATCCATCTGTGAATCTGCCACCTGATCGACATCAGATCCCTTTTGAATCTGATCTGAGAGACTTGCCCACACACACTACTGATTCCAATTTTCCTAATGCCTCTGCTGGTTACCAAGGTGTCTCTTCCCAAACCCTGAGCCCCTAACCCCCACCCCCCCCTTTTTAAGTTCCACTTGTGCCATGTGACACCAGCGCATGCACGGATGCCACTAAATGCACTGGTGTCACATGGTACAGGTGCTTTCAGGATCATGAAGTAGACCGGAGGAAGAGACCATTTGTGCCAGTGTGACAGTTGAGCCCTCAACAATACTCACGGGCTGGGCGCAACATACACTTGAGGGGACACCAGTTGGGGGTCCATTGGCCATCAGGAAATAAATTACCACTGTACACTCGATTGAGCTTTTGCAACTAAGATTTTCAGTTGCCCCTTTTGACAGATTTTGGATGGAAATCGAACAACGATCGATAGGTTTGTCATATTGCAGGATCGATATCTGTCAGATTCGATCATTACTTTTTCAGCATTTGTATCCATCCACATCATTCATAATGTATGGGCACACTTAGACTAGGTTTTTGCAGATGTAGCAGTCTTGTTTCACACACAAAAAGTGACATTTGGGCTCTCACACATTTGTGTATTTTCTGTCTGTTATCCTATAAAGTGTGTTTGTCAATTGCCTGCAGGCAGAATATGTTGGTAGATGTTAAAATGTGTTCTTTTTGCTTTACACAGAAAACACGACCGCAAACTACAGCAGTCAGGCGGAACACAAGGCTCAGCGGTACTACCAGGCCTGTATGAACGAGTCCAAGATAGACGAACTGGGAGCCAAACCACTGCAGGAACTGATAGAGCGGGTGAGTGTTTCTGGGGGGACTGCACAGGTCCCCGCTCTCGGAATCCTGACCTAGCCAATCATTGCACACCTTCCGAGTCCTGCCCTAGCCAATAATCACACAGTTTCTGCATCATGCCCTAGCTAATCGTAGCACAGCTTCCTGCTCTAGCCAATCATCTCCTGAATCCTGTCGTAGCCAATCACACGGGTCCTGAATCTTGTCCTAGCCAATCGAATCCTATCCAAACAATGCAGGACCGAGTTCACTACATGCTGGCGAAACTTCAGTTTTTTGGTCGGTCTTTTTTTTTTTTTTTTCTAAAACTCAGAAATTCATTTAACACTTCCATGCTGATTAGATTATAATACATGCAGGGCTAAAAGGACAGCATTGGCCTCATGTTTAGAGGCACTCCACTTTCAGTCGAGACCAATGTTTTCTTGTTTCAAAGAAAATTCTTCAGATGCTAATAATGTAATTTTACAGCTTGGTGGCTGGAACATCACCGGATCATGGAAAAAAGGCAACTTCCAAAAGACCCTCCAGGAGGTGACCGCTTACTACAGGGTCGCTCCCTTCTTCTCCGTGTTTGTCAGTGCAGATTCCAAGAACTCCAACAGCAACGTCATACAGGTACATCCCACAACCTCTGGTTAGTGAGTGAGGAGTTGCCGACCTTTGGTGGGCCCATAGTAGCTCTAGACAGTTGGTCACTGTTGGACGTGTAGTAAGCACTGGGCACGTATCCTTGTGGGACATGTACCAGGCTATGGTCACGAATGTTGAAGGGGGGGTGGGTAGGGGGGGAGTGATATGTAGTAAACCCTGGGCAGGTTCCTGCTGTTGGACGGTTAGTAGACCCTTTGCGGGCGTATAGTCTTCCTATTTTGGAGGCTATTATTGGGTGAGGGTGATGTAATAGGCCCTGGATAGGGGGCATTGATTTTGGGGGGGGCGCAGAGATGGCCTTGGGAGTGTGGCCAGTATTGTTGGGGGAGGAAGGATGTAATTGGCCCTAAGTGCATGGCAAGCCGTGTGTGGATGGATGTGACTATTAGACAGGTAGCAGCCTCTCGGGAGGTTGCCATTATTGTTGGTAGATGGGTAGTAGGCTCTTGGCGGATGGGGTAGTATGCCCTGGTAGTGTGGTCAGTAATTTTGGGGATGGGTAATAGGCCCTGGGAGAGTGGTCTGTTTTAGTCTCTATTCTCCCGCTCAATCGATTCACCGCTCGATTCCGTAGGTGATTCTCTTATCTTCCGCTCGTTTTTCTTATGTCTTTCCATTGTGTTCAATGCGGAATCGAGCAGTGAAATGGTCGGGCCGGTAGATCAGACATGTCGGAAATAATCAATCAAGCCGTGTATTCCCAGCATTAGAGAGAGTGGTCAGTTTTTTTTTTGTTTTTTTTTGTTTTTTTTTTGTTTTGGGGGGGGGGGGGGGGGGCAGGCATGGGTAAGGGGCTGTGTGAGTGGTCAGTATTTGGGGGGGGAATGGGTAGTAGGCCTTGGGAGAGTGGTTGGTACTTTAAGGGGGATGGTTAATGGGTCCTGGAAGTATGATTAGTATTTTGGGGGGATAAGTAGTAGACCCTTGGCTGCTTTTCCAGGCTCTAACTTTAGTCTTGTCTTCTCATCCAGATAGACCAGTCAGGTCTGGGTTTACCATCTAGAGATTATTATCTGAATAAAACCGCCAATAAGAAGGTGAGTCCTATCTGTACTCATTGATCCAGAGTGTCTCCCCGAAGTTTTTGCTTCTTTCTCAATTCTTTTTGGCATTCCTCTCACTGCAGGTTCTCGATGGATACCTCAACTTCATGGTGCAGGTGGGAGTGCTGCTGGGGGGAGAGGAGAACCATACACGGGAGCAAATGCAGGAGATTCTGGACTTTGAGACCGCTCTGGCCAACATCACCATTCCCCAGGAGAAGAGGAGAGATGAGGAGGTGATCTACCATAAGATCACAGCCGGAGAGCTGAAGGTGAATCTATGGGAGAGGCTCACTAGACTTGGTTTCTGTCGTGTCTGGGCGTGGACATTGGTCTTTGGAGTTTCGATTCAGCTTGGGCATTGTGCATTGCACATTCAACTCTAGGGATGGTCAGAACAGCTTAATTTTGAATTTTTCAGTATTCCATACTGGTAGATACCAAATTTTACATTTCGAAGGCATTTTTCATAGAAGTCAACCGTGCCAACTTCTGCAATTACTAACAAAGCCCTCTTACATGCTATCGTGGCCAAATTTGCCACGTATGTTAGAGAGATTAGTAGGAAATTGGTAGAAAAAAAAGGGATTTTTTTTTTTTTTTTTTTTTAAGACCATGTTATTTTTGAGAAAATTAGATTCTAAGTTCCATAGAAAAATATTTTGTTGTTGCAGTACACTGTAATGCATTCCGAGTTCTGTATACACATTTCATACATTCTATGAGAACTGACAGCATGAGAGCCCACCCCCTTAAGCTTCTTTAACCCCTTGTCACTCATGCAGGCTGGTATAGTCAGAACATGGAACCGGGTTGGGCTCCGCAGCCTGAGCTAAACCAGCCCTCTGCATTGTCCATGATATGGGGGGCTCTGGAAAAGGGGGGGGGCAGCAAAACCTCCCCCATAGCCCTAGCTCAATCCACGATCAAGTGACTGAACTCTAACGCCAATGCCCAGGAGATGGGTGGGGGTAACAACCTATAACAAGGGAACCCCCAGATGCCTGCCCCCTCCCCAGGTGAAATGGGTGTGGGATGCTTATGTTCCCATAAACAGTTAAAACTGAAAAAAAACACCTAACCATGGAAATAGACCTTTATTGCTCTAAATCAACCAACCAGCACAAATCTCCAGCAGTACTCAGTGGGAAAGGCCAAGTTCTTAGGCTCTTTGTGGGCTCTGCTGTACTTGAAGACTGGTTGCCATTGCTCCCCCAAGATTAATATACTTTTAATTACTGTATTTTAATGTTTAATACAGAATTCTTGGTATGTGTACAGAGTGGGGTATAGTACTATTAGCTAGGCCTATTTTTAACATTATCAATAAACCAGAAATCCCACTCATCTGTCATCAGCTGATTGGAGTATTTATCTGATGTGAAGGAGTTACGTTCAAATGGATGTGGAATGTACCTTTTTGCTTTTGCCCAAGTGGTACGTGACTAGCTTTATAGCTTTGTACTGCATTGGGCAGTGAATGGTTGGAGATGATGTGATCCTGGATCTGGCATCTGCTGGTGCAAGGCGGTAACTGATCCCATACAGGGGCGTAACTAGGAACCCCCGGGCCCCCCTGCAGAAATTCTGACGCCCGCTTACGGGGGCTGGAGAGGTTGCAGCATGAGGTAAAAGCCATGGCCACACATCGGCAGGGAGGGGGGCGGTCCCTCCCCTCCCTCACCTCGGGCTCTCCCACCCAGCATCAATCAGGATCTGTGCAGGCAGCAGGCAGAAACACATACCTTCCCTGCGTTCCACCGCGGATGTTAATCGCTCTAGTGTCTGACGCTACTTCCTTTATAAACAGGAAGTAGCGTCAGACACTAGAGAGAGGTACATCCTCGGAACGCAAGAAGGTATGTGTATCTGCCTGCTGCCTGCACAGACACTGATGCTGGAGGGGAGTGCAGAAGGGAGAGTCCGAGGTGAAGGAGGGGAGGTACCACCCCCTCTCCCTGCCGATGTGTGGCCATGGCTTTCCCCTCATGCTGCAGCCCCACGGTGGGCCCGGGCCCCCTGCCCCGCGGGTGCAGGGGCTGCAGCCCCTATTGTTACGCCCCTGATCCTATATCCTGCACCTACTGATTATATGGTTCACCACAAATCTAGAAGTGTGTGACCCTGAATTTAAGGAGTCCCTGTAGTGACGTAGAGTGCATTAAATTATTCAGG